>NC_052308.1:66494335-66644335 GCF_016432855.1 Salvelinus namaycush | reverse complement strand
CCTTCATCAACATTATTCTCCCTTGTGTGTGATGAAATAGCCATCTGTCACAAACCCAGGTGAATCCCATTACAAAAAGCCATGAAAAAATTAATGGAGAGACTTCCTCCCTCCAGGCTACCAGCACCCCAGACAAACTCAGATCCTATAGAAACACTAAAATTGCCTTTTTAATTTATTTTCCTTCTTACTCATCTTGGTCCTTGAAGATATCATTGCGAACTAGGTCAGCAGAGAGAGAGAGCATGTCGGCTGTGAGACAATATTAAATTGTGTTGCGTCGTGCCTAAGAACTGCTCTTAGCCGTGGTATATTGGCCATATACCACACCCCCTCGGGCCTTCTTGCTTAAATATATATCTGCCTTTCTAATGTTTATTTGTCTTCTTCGTTGTGATCCTTTTCTGTTACCTGTCATGTGTGCTGTGTAGTCCCCAGTAGAGATCGCACATGTGACCACCCAGACACAAAGGAGTGGGGTAATACATGTACATGTCCCAATGTTATGGAAATAGCCTCAGCCCTGTTTTCTCCAGCAATGGTCTCCTCCAAACCTCGAATGAACCATTGTGTATTCCAGTGAGTGCTTGGGTCAAGGAACCTCAGATGGTGGTAGGGGCGAGGGAGGTTTGGGGGACATTAATTCAGCATTATCTCATCACTCCTGCTGTATAGATCAGTAGAACACACACACACTCCCCTCCCCATGGTCTCTCCATTTTATAGTCACCCCATGATGGACCTAACTCTCTTCCACAATCAGCACTTGCCACATGGTAGGAGATCAATGTTTTGATTACCCACAGAATGGTTCTCTCTCTCTCTCTCCTCTCTCTCTCTCTATTTGTCCCTCTATCCTGTTCTCTCTCGCTCTCGCTATCCCCCGCTCACCCCTCCGACCTTATCTCACAAGCGTAATCAAATTGCCAGTCGAGGTGGCAGGCGGTGGTGGGGAAGGCAGCGAGAGAGCGAGATGTGGGAGAGAGAAAGAAAGGGAGAGAGAGTTAGGTGAGACTTCCACACAGACAGCAGGCTCTCTTCTCCAAAGGGAAAGGTGTTATAATGGATGTAGACAGACGTTCCCTGTCAGCACTGTGCTCTCTCTCCAAATCCAGCCAGCCTCTCATCTCTGCATTAATAAAATCAAATGTATTTATATAGCCCTTCTTACATCAGCTGATATCTCAAAGTGCTGTACAGAAACCCAGCCTAAAACCCCAAACAGTAAGCAATGCAGGTGTAGAAGCACGGTGGCTAGGAAAAACTCCCTAGAAAGGCCAAAACCTAGGAAGAAACCTAGAGAGGAACCAGGCTATGAGGGGTGGCCAGTCCTTTTCTGGCTGTGCCGGGTGGAGATTATAACAGAACATGGCCAAGATGTTCAAATGTTCATAAATGACCAGCATGGTCAAATAATAATCACAGTAGTTGTAGTAGCTTTTCATAGCCGATCATTAAGAGTATCTCTACCGCTCCTGCTGTCTCTAGAGAGTTGAAAACAGCAGGTCTGGGACAGGTAGCACGCCCGGTGAACAGGTCAGGGTTCCATAGCCGCAGGCAGAACAGTTGAAACTGGAGCAGCAGCACGGCCAGGTGGACTGGGGACAGCAAGGAGTCATCATGCCAGGTAGTCCTGAGGCATGGTCCTAGGGCTCAGGTCCTCAGAGAGAGAGAAAGAAAGAGAGAAAGAGAGAATTAGAGAGAGCATACTTAAATTCACACAGGACACCGGATAAGGCAGGAGAAGTACTCCAGATATAACAAACTGACCCTAGCCCCCTGACACATAAATTACAGCAGCATAAATAACACCCCTTCCTCCCTCCCATCCCTCTCTCCATCCTCCCTGCCTTTCTCTGCCTGTTGTCTACCTCTTCCCCCTCCGAGGCACTAGCCTCCCTCCCTCCACCCCCACCTCTCTCCTCTAGATCTACATATTCTCCTGTAATTGACATTTTCCATTTGGCAGCCTTTATATCGGCTGCCAGCCGTGAGATGCCCGTTGCCTAGGTAACCGTGCTAGTGAAGACCCTCGGTGCTTGGCAAGAGAGGTCTAGCTGCCCTGCCTCCCTATGTAGTGCACTACTTTTGACCAGAGCCCTATAGGGAATGGGGTTCCATTTGGGACACAGCCCCTTCCCTAAACTGTCAGAACCAGAGGCACGCAGGCGGCGGCCCACTTAGGGAATACTTAAGGTCCAAATAATCATGAAAGGTATTATCAAATAAGGGCATTTAAGCTAATTTATGGAATTAATGAGCTCTCTATGAGCCCAGAGGGGGGAGAGTATGTGTGCAGTGTGTATGTGCGGAATGTACGCATATAATCCATCTATATGCACTCAGTAGCCTATAGGTTACCTTAGATGTAGTGCAGTTGGTTGGAAGTCTATCTTCGTTAGCTTGAAGGTAGCTTTATGATGCATATACATTTAGATACAGCTCAGATGCCTATATTTTTTCTCTTACACTGGTTCTCTTTTGTCCTTATCTTGATTCAAGGTTGTACATAAATGAAATCTCCATACCCCCTCACTTTCTCACTCCCTCTCTCCATCCCCAGTGTTTGGGACAGAGAAAATCAATAGCATCACAGAGCTAATCTGTGGCTGTAATTACATTAATACCAATGAAAAGCAGCTCTGCCAGCCAGTCAGTCATTCCACAGCCAGCCAGCCTCAACCATGCTGTGCTTCCCTCCAGTTCCAGGCTTCGTATCAATGTCCATACTAGCGTAACACTTAGAACACCGCTTAGGATGATTTACTGATAGATCTGAGTAATTAATCCTGCCGACTACGCCAAATGTATGCCCTATACATTGTCTCACTCTAAGTGGTACGATATATTTTGTGGATTTTGTCAGATAGACACAGACTCTCAGGTCTTCCAAATCCTCCTGACTAAAGGCATTAGCTCCAGATGAATATTTATGTACCCAGCAGTGGTAGAAAAGGTACTCAATTGTCATACTTGAGTAAAAGTAAAGATACCCTTAAAAGAAAATGACTCAAGTAAAAGGGAAAGTCACCCAGTAAAATCCTGCTGGAGTAAAAGTCTTAAGTATTTGGTTTTAAATATACAGTGGGGCAAAAAAGTATTTAGTCAGCCACCAATTGTGCAAGTTCTCCCACTTAAAAAGATGAGAGAGGCCTGTAATTTTCATCATAGGTACACTTCAACTATGACAGACAAATTAGAAAAAAAATCCAGAAAATCACATTGTAGGATTTTTAATGAATTTATTTGCAAATTATGGTGGAAAATAAGTATTTGGTCACCTACAAACAAGCAAGATTTCAGGCTCTCACAGACCTGTAACTTCTTCTTTAAGAGGCTCCTCTGTCCTCCACTCGTTACCTGTATTAATGGCACCTGTTTGAACTTGTTATCAGTATAAAAGACACCTGTCCACAACCTCAAACAGTCACACTCCAAACTCCACTATGGCCAAGACCAAAGAGCTGTCAAAGGACACCAGAAACAAAATTGTAGACCTGCACCAGGCTGGGAAGACTGAATCTGCAATAGGTAAGCAGCTTGGTTTGAAGAAATCAACTGTGGGAGCAATTATTAGGAAATGGAAGACATACAAGACCACTGATAATCTCCCTCGATCTGGGGCTCCACGCAAGATCTCACCCCGTGGGGTCAAAATGATCACAAGAACGGTGAGCAAAAATCCCAGAACCACACGGGGGGACCTAGTGAATGACCTGCAGAGAGCTGGGACCAAAGTAACAAAGCCTACCATCAGCAAGGGCATTGAAGATGAAACGTGGCTGGGTCTTTCAGCATGACAATGATCCCAAACACACCGCCCGGGCAACGAAGGAGTGGCTTCGTAAGAAGCATTTCAAGGTCCTGGAGTGGCCTAGCCAGTCTCCAGATCTCAACCCCATAGAAAATCTTTGGAGGGAGTTGAAAGTCCGTGTTGCCCAGCAACAGCCCCAAAACATCACTGCTCTAGAGGAGATCTGCATGGAGGAATGGGCCAAAATACCAGCAACAGTGTGTGAAAACCTTGTGAAGACTTACAGAAAACGTTTGACCTCTGTCATTGCCAACAAAGGGTATATAACAAAGTATTGAGATAAACTTTTGTTATTGACCAAATACTTATTTTCCACCATAATTTGCAAATAAATTCATGAAAAATCCTACAATGTGATTTTCTGGATTTTCTTTTGTCATTTTGTCTGTCATAGTTGAAGTGTACCTATGATGAAAATTACAGGCCTCTCTCATCTTTTTAAGTGGGAGAACTTGCACAATTGGTGGCTGACTAAATATTTTTTTGCCCCACTGTACTTAATTATCAAAAGGAAATGTAATTTCTAAAATGTACTTAAGTATCAAAAGTATAAATCATTTCAAATTCCTTATATTAAGCAAACCAGACGCCACCATTTTCTTGTTTTTTCAATTTACGGATAGCCAGGGCACTCTCCAACACTCAGACATAATTTACAAAATAAGCATGTGTTTAGGATGGTCTCTTGATGTGTGAATTAGACAATTTTCCTGTCATGCTAAGGAGTACTTTTGGGTGTCAGGGAGAATTTATGGATTAAAAAGTATTTTATCTTCTTTAGAAATGTAGTAAAGTAAAAGTTGGCCAAAATATTAATAGTGAAGTACAAATACCCCCAAAAACTACTTAAGTATTTTTTACTTAAGTACTTTACACCACTGGTGCCCAGTGTGGGGCGGACCAGAGACACTCCCTGTGTCATAAACAGTAGTGGTAGTGTTGTGGTGACATCACGCTCAGCACGCCACGCAAGGAAGAGAAATTACCGTAAGTAGGAGGAATCCATCATGTTTCACATTGACACAGTCAAGGCTTCTCTTTCATTTTTCCTATCCTTTCTCTTTCCCCCTCTCTCTTATCGATCAAAGAGATTCCTGTAAGTCCCTCTGAGTTTGACATCGTTTCACGATAGTTATACACATTTTACTACATGTGATTATTGATTAACTTCTTGGAATATCATCCAATATCACTTTTCTCAGCATAGTGTACCATTAGAGTAATACCAGCTAACATTACTTTTCAAAATTCAGTAAAAATACAGTTGCTATCATAAATTATCAGATCAAAATATTGTAAAGTTAGGGCTTATACTGTAACCCTTGCCTTGCACCTTGGTATCACACTGAAAACTCTGGGTCTAGCCTTATCACAAGACTAGACCCACTTCCCCCCACCCCCACCCCTGGTACCCCTCCATCCCAGGGACTCAACTGTTCAAACCTATCCTAACCGGGACAGTTTGATGTCTGTCACCTCCTTCCGGTTCCACTCTGTTCAATTTGCCGGTGTGAGAGACGGACGCGGCAAGATGTGGAGGTGAGGGGGATTGAAAAAGGAGATAGTCAGCGGGACCGGAACACACCGACATCTCCGTGCCGCTCGGCTAAATTGAAACCGGGAGATTGCCATCAGCGCAGAGCAGGGCCGCATACATACAACCAGCTGATGCAGATTCCCATCCCCGATTGGGGGATATGTGCGAAGTGAGTTTCTCCAATATCCACACACACACACTTGTCATATCCTGTTTAAATGCTTCCCATTGACTACCACTGCAAGAGACACACAACATCTTGCGAATAGACTGCTGGTATAGTAAAGTGAAGGTGAGAATGAATGTTTATTTGCGCATAGAGATTCTGTCACGCCCTGACCTTGGAGAAACCAAGAGAGCCCTTGGTTCTCTATGGTGTAGTAGGGCAGGGCGTGACTAGGGGGTGTTCTAGGTTATATATTTCTATGTTGGTGCTCTTGGTATGGTTCCCAATTAGAGGCAGCTGATGTTCGTTGTCTCTAATTGGGGATCATACTTAAGGGTTCCCTGTTCCCACCTGCTTTGTGGGATATTGTTTTTGAGTGAGTGCATGTTGCACCTCAGTACTGCACGGTCGTTGTTTGTTTTAAGTTTCACAAAAAATAAAGATGTGGAACTCCAATCACGCTGCGCCTTGGTCCGCTCATTTCCAAGATCGTGACAGATTCGGGTCTGCAGGATGGAGGATTACGTGTTTCGAGCTCTCCACAATTCGTTCATCAAGGTTCTTTTGTGTCTGCCTCCAGCGTTCATTTATACCCCTCTTACCCCACACTCCCATCAGACCTACCTTTTCTCTAATCAACTTCTCATTCATTTCAATTAAAGTGTCACCTGTCAGTCTCTCTACCTCCAGGTGATGTTTTAGTTGGTTGAACTAACATTGGAGATTTAACTACCAATGGATTTGGCTTCAATCAGGCTATTCATATGTATGTTCCAAATGGCACCCTGTTCCCTATATAGTGCACGTCTTTTGACCAGAGCCACTATGGGCCCTGCTCAAAAGTAGTGCACTACAAAGGGAATAGGGTGCCATTTGTGACGCAATTATACTCTCTCTATACCCTAACAATCCCCCAGCCTCGTTCACTCACAACATTAGATACACACACCACCCATAACTCATTCCCTCTCCCTCTCCTCACCCTTGTATCCCTCTTTAATTAGCTGTGGATTAAATTAAAGGCTATATGTTCTCGTTAATTGATTTATCTTGAGAGTCTATAATTACAGGTTCTCAATGGAGAGATCTCCACGGTGTCGCTGCGAGCAGAGTGTCTCGCTGGTGTGTGTGTGTGTGTGTGTGTGTGTGTGTGTGTGTGTGTGTGTGTGTGTGTGTGTGTGTGTGTGTGTGTGTGTGTGTGTGCGCACTTTGTGTTCGTGTACGTATGTGCTCTGATCACCAGCAAAAGAATAGTAGGCATTGTTTGAGGCACTCGGAGGTTAGCGGCCCACACAACACTTGAAGTGGAGAGAATAAAAGGAGGCCGCAAATAGATGTCGCTACCGCGTGCGTCGTAATGAAACACAATTATGGCTTTATTAAAGGATGTAATTGCTTTGTTGGAGCGTCTCAATTATGTCCTTTGTTGTGCGCAATTCACCCACTCTAATATTCAATGCTCAGGTTTAATCTCGGTTGACCCCTCCCATCTATCAGGTATTGTAGTAGGTGGAAGTGCAGTCATTGTTTTGTTTGGAGAGGGGGTAGACTTCACAGGTTCAGGGACAGGGTAGTTTGTTGTTGTACAGTGAGAACTCTATAGGGAAGTGTCACTGGCGTAGACCACCATGGGGGGGGGGGGGGGGTAGAGGGGGGGATATAAAGGGTTTAAAGAGGGGGTTGATGAAGAGGAGATGGGAGAGGGAGAGAAGGGAGGGAGTGAATATGAGAGGGGATGCAGCTCTGTTGCAAAATGTTTTACGCCACTGGTTTCTCCTTGCCTACTCCCTTGTCTCTTCTCTCTCGGTTTTCTGACAGAACAATGGAATGGTTTTCTGTCACAGGTCCATCCTCAGAACTCTTAGCAATAGAGACATGTAGTGAACATATTGGATCATTATGCCATTATCCAGTGCTGTTGCCCATATCTAATCCCCATTCCATCTTTCAGATCCCTTGCTGAGATCCCTTGCCATGCCCAGTTTCTGGGCACTGTTCTGGGCAAGGGATCTCAGCAGCCAGCTACCCCCTCATGGTCTGGTCCCTGATCTGTTATTGCTATCTAGCCAAGTTGGCAAGAAGGCACAAACAGATCTGGGACCAGGCTATAACCCCCTCACCTTGGCAGGCTGTCAAGGAAAAACACCCAGCTCTCTTCTTAGATTTTACACTTTGCCAATTTCCCTCCATCTGTATCTACCTCTTTCCTCTATCGACGGATGGACAGATTACACTTTGTGCCAATTTCCCCCACCCTTGTCTCCATTGACGGACAGATTACACTGTGCGAATTTCCTCATCCTACTCTCTGCTTCCATCCTTCCCTCGGCGGACGGACAGATTAGGACGTCTTTAACAGCATGTCGTTATCCGTCTGCTAAGTGACCGGTGATTAATTGCCCGTTATTAACGTAACCGGGGGATTGTTCTCCAGATACGTACAGCGTGGATGTCTGATTCAACTTTAATAGGTCTCCACTTCCCGCGCATGGATAATGTGTCATTTGCAAAAGGACCTCTCTTAGACCGTTAATGTAGGCTATTCCCGTTTTTCTGGAAAATCCAAGACTAATGTGTAATTGGGACAACGTGCCAGGGAATAAGGAAAGATTGACCAGAAAAGGCAGGATTTTCTCAACGCTCTGAAAGATGCCTTAGGGAAAAAAAGGAATCTCACAGTTAATTTGTGTGAAATCCATTTCTGGCGTTCTCCAGGGATATTCCAGGGAATCATGGAATTTTCAGGTATCGTGAGTTCTGAGGTGGTCTTGGCAATCCATGTTGGTGATTATATTCATTTGTAGATCACAAATTGGCTGTCTGTAACGATGAGCGCTGAGAGTCGTGAAGCAAGTTCAGGCAGTGAGTGTTTTAAAAAACAAAACGGAACATAATACAAAACAAGAAACACTAACTACACACAGACATGAAACTGAAACAATAACGTCTGGGGAAGGAACCAAAGGGAGTGAGATATATAGGGAAGGTAATCAGGGAGGTGATGGAGTCCAGGTGAGTCTGATGACACGCAGGTGCGTGTAACGATGGTGACAGGTGTGCGCCATAACGAGCAGCCTGGTGACCAGAGAGGGAGCACAGGTGACAGTACCCCCTTCCCGTGGCTCCAGCCGCAGGACGCCGACCATAATGACAATCCTGGGGATCAGGAGCGGACCAGTCACCTCTGCTGAGGCACGGGAAACCTGTCAGTCCGGCTGAGACGCAGGAGCATGGCGACCTAGAGCGCCGGAGAGAGCATACGTGACGGTGCACCGTCCCCGGCGCGTTCGGCTCGAGCCGCAGGACGCTAACCAAAAGGACGATCCCGGGGATCAGGAGCGGACCGGATCCTGGCGATCTGGTGAAGGCATGAAAGCCCGACGAGCCGGCTTTAGCAGGGGAGCCTGGCGATCCGGCTGAGGCATGAGAGCCTGACGAACCGGCTGAGGCAGGGGAGCCTGACGATCTGTCTGAGGCATGAGAGCCTGTAGCAGCTTCCGGACCCGACATTATGCCCACCGAAACAAAAAACACTCCCTGCTGCTTCCCTTAGGTGAGGCGTCATTCTGTAATGATGTGCGCTGAGAGTCGGGAAGCAAGTTCAGGGAGTGAGTGTTTTAATAAAATAAACGGAACATAATACAAAACAAGAAACACTAACAGCACACAGACATGAAACTGAAAACAATAACGCCTGGGGAATGAACCAAACGGTGAACTCTTTTCAAAGATAATTCGTAAAAATCCAAATAACTTCACAGATCTTCATTGTAAAGGGTTTAAACACTGTTTCCCATGCTTGTTCAATGAACCATAAACAATGAATGACCATGCACCTGTGGAACGGTCGTTCAGACACTAACAGCTTACAGATGGTAGGCCATTAAGGTCACAGTTATGAACATTTAGGACACTAAAGAGGTCTTTCTACTGACTCTGAAAAACACCAAAAGAAAGATGCCCAGGGTCCCTGCTCATCTGCGTGAACGTGCCTTAGGCATGCTGCAAGGAGGCATGAGGACTGCAGATGTGGCCTGGGCAAAAGATTGCAATGTCCGTACTGTGAGACAGCGCTACAGGGAGACAGGATGGACAGCTGATCGTTCTCGCAGTGGCAGACCACGTGTAACAACACCTGCAAAGGATCGGTGCATCCGGACATCACACCTGCAGGACAGGTACAGGATGGCAACAACATCTGCCCGAGTTACACCAGGAATGCACAATCCCTCCATCAGTGCTCAGACTGTCCGTTGAGAGAGGCTGGACTGAGGGCTTGTAGGCCTGTTATAAGACAGGTCCTCACCAGACATAACCTGCAACAACGTCGCCTATGGGCACAAACCCACCGTCGTTGGACCAGACAGTACTGGCAAAAAGTGCTCTTCACTGATGAGTCACGGTTTTGTCTCACCAGGGGTGATGGTCAGATTCACGTTTAATGTTGAGCGTTACACCGAGGCCTGTACTCTGGAGCGGGATCGATTTGGAGGTGGAGGGTCCGTCATGGCCTGAGGCGGTGTGTCACAGCATCATCGGACTGAGCTTGTTGTCATTGCAGGCAATCTCAATGCTGTGTGTTACAGACAGACATCCTCCTCCCTCATGTGGTACCCTTCCTGCAGGCTCATCCTGACATGACCCTCCAGCATGATAATGTCACCAACCATACTGCTCGTTCTGTGAGTGATTTCCTGCAAGACAGGAATGTCAGTGTTCTGCCATGGCCAGCGAAGAGCCCGGATCTCAATCCTATTGAGCACATCTGGGACCTGTTGGATCGGAGGGTGAGGGCTAGGGCCATTCCCCCCAGAAATGTCCGGGAACTTGCAGGTGCCTTGGTGGAAGAGTGGGGTAACATCTCACAGCAAGAACTGGCAAATCTGGTGCAGTCCATGAGGAGGAGATGCACTGCAGTACTTAATGCAGCTGGTGGCCACACCAGATACTTACTGTTAGTTCAGGGACACATTATTCCATTTCTGTCAGTCACAGGTCTGTGGAGCTTGTTCAGTTTATGTCTCAGTTGTTGAATCGTGTTATGTTCATACAAATATTTACACATGTTAAGTTTGCTGAAAATAAAAACAGTTGACAGTGAGAGGCCGTTTTTGCTGAGTTTATATAGGGAAGGTAATCAGGGAGGTGATGGAGTCCAGGTGAGTGATGACACGCAGGTGCACGTAACGATGGTGACAAGGGTGCGCCATAACGAGCAGCCTGGTGCCCTAGAGGCCGGAGAGGGAGCACAGGTGACACGGTCTCTTTCCCTTAAATCATGGGGGAAAAGGCAAGGCACCATATGTATATAATGGTGAGAAAATCTGGATGAAATTTGTCCCCTGATTCAATTGGTCCCCCTGGTTCAATAAAAGTATCTTGGTAGCACTGCTTAATCCCATTGATGGCCTTGGGAGGGACGCTCTCGATTTCTAAGTTGTCAAACCCCTTCCCCCCTCCCCCAAACTCCCTCCCTATACAGTACCCCCTCTCCACAGGAGGCTGCTGACGGGAGGACGGCTCATCATAATGGCTGGAACGGAGTGTTTGGAATTGCATCAAACAATGTTTGATGTATTTGATACCATTCCATTTATTATGCTCCAGCTATTACCAAAAGCCCATCTTCCCCAATTAAGGTGACACCAACCTCCTGTGCTCTTCTATCTCAAATGAGGTGTCTATACAAGACTGCGTTCATCTCATGTCTGGCTGAACAGAATACGTCCTGCTCCCCACTTCTACCTCCACCATAACCATCACCCTTACCTCCATCCATCCACCATCCAGCTGACCCACCCCTGACATCCATGCTACTCTACCCCCACATCTCTCCTCATCAGCCTTCCATCCAACCCACCCCAGCCACCCAGACATCCACACTGCTCATTCTACCCCACCCCTCTCCTCATCACCCTTACCTCCATCCTCCCACCCAGACATTCACAACGATCCACCCCCCCATCCTTCTCCCTCGGGGGGCTTCTCGCTAGACTACCATGGCTCTCTGCTAGCCAGCAGTCTGTTGTTCTGAGCAGCAGTGGAGATTATCTGTTACTGCGTGGAGGAGCTGCTGTACAAACAAAGGCAGCCATGCGGCCCTGGCTCTGGTTGACTCCCAAATGGTAACCTATTCCCTATTTAGGGCACTACTTTTGACCAGGGCCCTGGTCAAACATAGTGCCTAAATAGGGAATAGGGTGCCATTTGGGACTCAGCCTGCATCTCTGCTCTATGGCTCTGCAGTGGAGGCTGTAAACAGTGTTCCACTAAAAAGGGAAACCCTCACCGGCCCCTGCCTTTGAAAATCCAACTGCTGCCACCAATTAGCGGCAGGAAACTCATCAGGGGTGTTGTTTGCCATGTTACTGGGAAAAAGAGAACGTATTGTAGTCCTGTAGTGTGTTTCACCGTGTGTGTTATGCGTGCGGACAGCTACAAGATATACACGTTAGCAACTGATGTTAATGACTGTTTAGATAGCGGTAGCCACAGCAGGCATTTAATAATGCATTTTTGACATTTGCACAGGTGGGAATATGTCAACGTACATCTGCATCTCACATTAATTGCTGATTCTATTGTTGAGCAATTACGGCTAATTAGCAGGCGCTTCAATCTGGTGCCGTGTTGCGCAAATGGTAAACAAATGTTACCTTTACGCATGCAAATAAAGGCGTTTTTATGCCCTCCTTTTGTCCTTGTACTGGGTATGTACTAGCGACTACAGCGAGGCATTTGTCTTCTCGTAGCGAGGCATCGCTGCAGAGCTGCTAAAAGGGGACATGGTTTGTCATGCTGCTGCTGGCTGATGCTAAATGTTCTTTTTTTATTCCTCCTCGGCAGCTCAGATGTGGCGGGCGGCGGGTTATTGTGCAGCTGGGTTATTATCTGGAGATGGATGCCCATGCCACCGCGTTGTCACTCTCTGACCGGGGGAGGAGGAGATGAAGGGAGGGAGGGAGAGAGGGTATAGTCAGTGGAGGAAGGGTGATAGGATAGGGAGGTTTTGAAGCGAGCGAGGCAGGCAACGTGCACCTTGAAGAGGCAGGAGCAGAGGCGTGAAATTGGCACTGCCCCCTCCATTTGCCCCCTCTCTCTCTGCTTGCCAAGGAGCTGCTGCCTGGCTGATTGACTGACTGACTGGAAGGACCATAGATGGCTGGCTGGCTTACCGGCTGGCTGGCTGGGCTGGGCTGCAGAGGGTGAGGTTGTTGCTGTGCTGCTGAGGGGATGCATCCCCCTCTCACCCCTTAGCCTCCGCTCCCTCCCCCTTCCCCCACCACTACAGCCTGGCCATAACTCACCCTAATTACATTTCGTAGGTGGTGCTCAAACACAGAGCGCATGGCAGAGCAGTGTGTATGTGTGTGATGTGCAAAGAGCCTCTGCTATGTTTAATACAGCAGGATTTATGGGAGCCGTAATGGAAAGAAGGGCAGAGGTCCAGCAGGGACACATTACTGACCTCTTAGTATGCACCTCAAATGGCACCCTTTTCCCTATATAGTGCACTACTTTTGACCCTCCAAATGCACTGATATTTATGACACACACACACGTTACCCTTTATCTAACCTGTTTATCAAAGACCTTGAAGTGTACCCTCCTCCTTTAAGGTGAGAGGGGTGCCTTATGTCTTGAGTATATATGGCACATACTGTATATTGCAACCTTGTAACCTCAGCAGCGTAATGACATTATTTCTCTTTCTTTCGTTCTTTCTTTCTTTCTTTCTTTCTTTCTTTCTTTCTTTCTTTCTTTCTTTCTTTCTTTCTTTCTTTCTTTCTTTCTTTCTTTCTTTCTTTCTCTCTCTCTTTCTTTTTCTCTGCATGTATGGGGACTTTGCAACCTCAGTCGAGGAATGACCTCTTTCTATTGTTTTATCACACATACTTTCACTTCTGGACAGCCTTCTTAATCAGTGTCAGTGTAAATCAGGAGGCGTAATAAGCTCATCTGGGCTGTGAGGAGATATTCTCCATGCCTTGACGCCTCCCGTGTGTTTTTCCTCATAATTAACGCATCTAATCCATCCCTCCTCCTACCATGAATACATCACACACACACTAGACCTCATCTCTCCCAGGGTGCATTGCTGCTCCCACGTTGACTTATGTCCCCAAGATACTTTCTCTCTCAAAAACCCACTGCACCGGAATACATTTACTATTAAGCATTTAAGCATACTCTGCATGTATTATATGACGTTAATTATGTGACATCACGAGGTTAAAATATTCAGCATTTATTAAGCTGAATTTATTAAGCTTGTATTACGTTACATCATGGGAATTTAGTTACGTAGCATAAGTTACACATTTATTACACAATACATATTAAGTACATGTGTACGTTTTTAATCACACCACACACACACAGCTCTTTTTATTATCATAGGGATCGATATCTTCAGCAGTGTTTCGCTCAGACCATTCCTCAGCCAATTGACTTTGCACTGATGCCCGGAGCGCGAAAGAAAAGAACAAACCTTTCTTTTGTTATCTCCTCCTCCTTTCATCAGTCAGTCGCTCTCTTTGGTCCAAGGTGTGGTGGACTCAGACCCCTGTGAAGCCCGTACTTCTGCACACCTACAAATTGTCTTTGACTACCTCTCTCTCTCTCTCTTCCCTCCCTCTCCATCTCCCCCTCTCCATCTATCTTCCCTTCCCCTTTCTGTCACTCTCGCTCTCCCGCCCTTCTCCCCCTTCTCTCCCTCTCGCCTTTTCCCCATCTCTTTCTCTCTCTCTCCCTCCCTCTCTCTCGCCATCCCTCCCTCCCTCTCTCTCGCCTGGCATGAGGTGATGGAGGCGGGGTGTGTGTGGGTCTCGGGGGAGCACGCCTCAGGGATTATAGAGGGTGATGCCATGAAAGATTCATGACGATCCGGTGTGTGTGTGTGTGTGTGTGTGTGTGTGTGTGTGTGTGTGTGTGTG
This sequence comes from Salvelinus namaycush, assembly GCF_016432855.1. Taxonomy (NCBI): domain Eukaryota; kingdom Metazoa; phylum Chordata; class Actinopteri; order Salmoniformes; family Salmonidae; genus Salvelinus; species Salvelinus namaycush. Next base: position 66,629,882 of record NC_052308.1, on the reverse strand, counting down.
TGTGTGTGTGTGTGTGTGTGTGTGTGTGTGTGTGTGTGTGTGTGTGCACGCCGACTGGAAAAAGGGAGCAGGGAGAGAAGAAAGGCAAGAGGGGGAGGGGGAGAAAGAAGTGAGAGACAAATTGATGGTGCACAGCAGGACTGGCTTCCAGGCTGAGATTACAGGCGTCTCCTTTGACCAAAGTCAGAGGCGGCCATCTTGGTTGGTCAGGCCTGCGGTTCACTGCACTGGTCACTGACCCCCTCACACACAAAAAACACACGTACACATCAAACACATGCAAGGGTCGCACACACACACACACTACTGACTCACAGAACCTATATGCCCTCTTTCTGAAGCATTGTCTCTAATGGGCTTTCAAATAGACCGTAGGCCATAGAGCTCCATGCTTCTCTGATGGACCAGTATTGAATTCAGAGCAGACGGAGAGAGCAGAGGGCGTCTGCTGTACTAACATGTGCTGTGATAATGATGGAGTTAATCAGGCTGGCACACTCTCCCGTGCTCCAGTCTGGTCTATGGCTGCGTCCCAAATTGCACCCTATTTCCTTTTTAGTGCACTACCTTTGACCAGGGCCCATAGGGTTCTGGAGTATATAGGGAGTAGGTTGCCATTTGGAACGTATCCTATGAGGTCTGTGCCAAGCCGGGGCAGACTGAAACTGGGGGGGTGGGTGGGTGACTGGGGCATCGGTGGCGAAGAGCTGCCATGGCCAAAGGAAGCATGGTGACAGAGCCAAGCCAACACATCTCTATTCATAAGATTGTGACATCACTCTGGTAGTCATCTGGGAATGGGTATGGGAAAGGAGGAGGAGGACTCGTGTTGTGGCTTTGAAGCAAACATAGAATGCTGATGTGTCAGTGTCCATTTATGATGTACAGTATGTGTGTTTGTATTTGTGTGTGTCAGTATGTGTCTTCGGGAGTCTATTTGTCACTGGTGTAGAGAGGAGTAGGCAGGAGGCAGTCGCAGGTTTAGAACTACTGAATTTATTTAAACTCCATAGAACAGGCGGCAGGTAGCCTCGTGGTTGGCACGTTGGACTAGTAACCGAAAGGTTGCAAGATCGAATCCCCGAGCTAACAAGGTAAAAATCTGTCGTTCTTTCCTGTCGTTCTGCCCCTGAACAAGGCAGTTAACCCACTGTTCCTAGGCCTTCAATGGAAATAAAAAAGTGTTCTTAACTGACCTGCCTAGTTAAATTAATGTTAAAAAAAACAAAGAGGGACGAAACCCAAATGCTGTTGTGCTCAAAATATATCTTCATAAACAAAAAGGCACAGGGTGAACCCAAAGTGCAAAATATAAAGTGCTCAGGAAATAGTAGGAGAGATTCCTCTCAGGAAAACACATTGACAAGTTTACAAGGACCGACAAAGACATATGGCAGAGGGAGTATATATACAGTGATAGAGTGGGGATTGGAACCAAGTGTGTGTAATGATGACGAGACAAGTCCGGGGTTGATGAGTGAAGGGCGTTTGCCAGCAGTAGGTTCGGCAGCAGCTAGAAGGCCGGTGATGCTGAACGCCTGAGCTGGACAGGAGGGGGAGCCAAAGCGAAGGCTGAACGATCCAGAACGTCCCACGCCGGAACCCAGCACCGCTCTTCGAGACCATACCCCTCCCAGTCGAACCGGTACTGGAGAAGCCCCCACGACGCCGTGAGTCCAACAGGCTGCGGACGAGGTACGCCGGGGCCCCCTCAACGTCCAAGGGAGGGGAGGTGCGTCGTGGGGTCCAGCACTAGCCAAGGGACTAGCTGCCACCGGCCTGAGGAGAGATACATGAAATGAGGGTGAGATACGGGGAGCTGTAATCTGTAGGTCACCTCATTGACTCTCCTTAGGACTTTGAACGGCCCCACAAACTGCGGGCTCAGCTTCCGGCAGAAAGCCAGACCCAGTCACCAGAGTGAAAGACTAGGGCCACACTGCGGTGACGATCAGCCTGCGCCTTCTGCTGGAGGACGACGCGCTGGAGACAGGTGTGTGCGGTGTTCCATACCTCCTTGGCGCGCCGGAACCAATCGTCCACCACAGGAGCCTCGATCTGACTCCGGTGCCAGGGCCGGCTGATAGCCTCGAACACAATGAAAGGGTGTGAGGTTAGTGGAGGAGGGAGTTTTGTGCATATTCTGCCCAAGGCAGAAACGCAGCCCACTCCCCCGGCTGGTCCTGACTGTAACTACGACGGTACCTATCCAGTTCCTGATTTACCCTTTCCACTTGCCCATTTGATTGGGGACAGTACCCGTAGGTGAGGCTGACTGTGACCCCCAGTCGTGCCATGAAGGCCTTCCAGACACGGCAGGTGAACTGAGGACCACAGTCAGACACGATGTCCTCTGGGATCCCGTAGTGCCGGAAGACGTGAGAGAAGAGAGCCTCCGCCATCTGCAGGGCCGTAGGGAGACCAGTCAGAGGAATCAAACATCAGGCTTTGGAAAACCGGCCCACAATGACAAGGATGGTGCTTTGCCCCTCTGAGGGGGGAAGGTCTGTGACAAAGTCCACGGAGAGATGGGACCAGGGTCGTTGTGGAACCGGCAGCGGGTGGAGTTTGCCATAGGGGAGGTGTCTAGTTGTCTTGCACTGTGCGCAGAGCAGGAAGAGAAGTAAACCCGGATGTCCTGGGCCAAGGTGGACCACCAGTACTTGGCAGAGAGACAGTCGATAGTACAGGCTATACCCGGGTGCCCCGACACAGGTGCTGTGTGTGCCCAGGCGAGGAGACGGTCCCACACATCAGAGAGCACGTAGGTACGCCCCTCGGGACAGTGGGCAGGTGAGGGCTCCTGTCGCATGTCCGGGTCCACATTCCACACGACAGGAGCCACAATGTGGTTCAGGGGAATAATGGGTGTCACTTTCTCCCTCCGATCCTCTGTGTCATGCACCCGGGACAAAGCATCGGCCTTAAAGTTATTTGATCCCGGCCGGTAGGAGAGGGTAAAGTCAAACCTGGTGAAGAATAGGGCCCACCTGGCCTGATGCGGTTTCAGCCTCTTCGCTGCTTGAATGTACTCCAAGTTCCTGTGGTCCGTCTAGACAATGAATGGGTATTTAGCACCCTCCAGCCAGTGCCGCCATGCTTTCAGCGCCTTCTTGACGGCCAACAACTCATGATCCCCTACGTCGTAATTCCACTCCGCAGGAGACAGCTTCCGTGAGTAGAAGGCGCATGGATGGAGCTTAGGCGGCGATCCATTGTGTTGGGAGAGAACAGCCCCTACTCCAACCTCGGAGGCGTCCACCTCCACGATGGACAGAGACGGGTCAGGGTGAGCCAGAACATGTGCGTTAGTAAAACGTTCCTTGAGCGCACGGAAGGCTTCGTTGGCCTCCCCAGTCCAGCGCAGCTGTCGAGGACCTCCCTTCAGGAGGGAGGTGAGAGGGTCCACCACTTTGCTGAAACCCCTAACGAAAAGCCTGAAATAGTTGACAAAACCAAGGAAGCGCTGCACCTCCTTGATGTGGGATGGAACAGGCCGCGACCGTACTGCACTGATCCTATGCTCTTCCATCTCCACTCCCGCGGTGGATATCCGATAGCCTAGGAAGGAGACTGCCTGCTGAAAGAACAGGCACTTCTCCGCTTTGGCATACAGGTGATTCCCTATCAGCCTCCCCAAAACGGACTTGACATGAGAGACATGTTGCTCGCGTGTAGTGGAGTACACCAAGATGTCGTCTATGTACACCACTACACAGCGACCCAACATGTCTCTAAACACCTCATTAATGAATGATTGAAAAACAGAGGGTGCATTTGTCAGGCCGTAGGGCATTACCCTGTATTCGTAGTACCCGGTGCTGGTGCTGAAGGCGGTCTTCCATTCATCCCCCTCTCTGATGCGCACCAGGTTGTAGGCAGTGTGTAAATCCAATTTAGTAAAGTACTTAGCACCATGCATCTGTTCGGTCACAGTGGGTATGAGAGGCAGGGGATAACTGAATTTAACAGTAGCCTTATTCATTGTCCGGTAATCGATACAGGGGTGCAGACCTCCCTCCTTCTTCACATAAAATAAGCTGGAGGTGGCCGGAGAGGTGGACGGACGGATGAATCCCTGGGCCAGCGCCTCCTGGATGTAGGCCTCCATGGCTTCGGTCTCTGCATGCGAGACAGGGTAGATGTGCACCCGCGGGAGGGTAGAACCAGACAGTAGATTGATTGGGCGATGAAGGGGCAGGCACGTGGCACGAGTCTTCGAAAAGTCAACTTGTAGGTCCCGGTACTCCTCCGGGATAGGGACGTGGGTGGCCTGGTCCGGACTTTCCACGGAGGTGGCACAGATTGACACAGAGAGACACCTCCCCTGACACTCCTGCGACCAACCCAACAACCTCCTCTCTGTTCATGATATACTGGGCTTATGCAACTCTGGGTCTTCTTTTCCTGTGGCTGTCCTCATGAGAGCCATTTTCATCATAGCGCTTGATGGTTTTTGCGACTGCACTTGAAGTTCTTGAAATTCTTGAAATGTTCTGCATTGACTGACCTTCATGTCTTAAAGTAATGATGGGCTGTCGTTTCTCTTTGCATATTTCAGCTGTTCCTGCTATAATATGGACTTGGTCTTTTACCAAATAAGGCTATCTTCTGTATACCACCCCTACCTTGTCACAACACAGCTGATTGGCTCAAACGAATTAAGAAGGAAAGAAATTCCACAAATTTAACTTTTAACAAGGCACACCTGTTAATTGAAATGTAAAGAGTGTGTACAGCTGTCATCAAGGCAAAGGGTGGCTACTTTGAAGAATCTCAAATATAAAATATATTTTGATTTGTTTAACAGTTTTTTGGTTACTACATGATTCCATGTGTTATTTCATAGTTTTGATGTCCACTATTATTCTACAATGTTGAAAACAGTAAAAATAAAGAAAAACCCTTGAATGAGTATTGTGTGTGTCCCAACTTTTGACTGGTACTGTATATTTATATATCTGAGCATCAGTGTGTGCCCCAATAACCCCTTTCAGGACTCCTCCATCCTCCACTCCCTCCATTCCCTCCTCCACTCCCTCCATCTCTCTCTAGCCTCTTGAAACACATTGCATTATGGACAGTTTTGATTACATTTCAGATTAGAGCCACAGCCGCCGTGGAGAGAGCACAGCTTTCACCAGGGAGTGAATTATGCCGCCGTTACCCCCCTCCAGTGCTGGTGTGTGTGTGTGTGTGTGTGTGGGGGGGGGGGGGTGCTGAGTTCCCACTATTCCTGTGACCTTTTCTTAATCAAAATGACGCGGCGGTGGGCAGAGAGGCAAAGAGAGAAAGAGGGGAAAGGGATGATATTGCTCAACACAAACCCATCTCTCCAACGCCCAACCAACACCCTACCCCCTCCATCTTCTCTGCATCCCTCCCTTCTCTCTCTGTGCCCTGAGGCCCTGGGGTTCCTGGTGCTGCAAACAGTGAATTAACCCATCTCAGACCTCTGTTAATGGACTCCTAAATATCAGCCCTAGCCTTTGGATATGCCACCTACATTTACATGGGAGAGGGAATGACTTGGCTGTCTTCTGGCGATAAAAGCCGTGTTGTTATTGATTTGCTTGTTCCTCGCATTGTTGTTTTGTTTGTGTGTGGGTGCATGTTTATGGAGATGTGGTTTGTCTTTGTGTGTGTGTGTGTGTGCATAATATGATTTCCATCCATAGACATAACATTGTGACTCTGCCAGCTAATGTGAAACCACAGCATGTCCCACCAACATTGTGTACAGTATGTGCTCTCAAGTCAAAGGTCAAGCCATCGCTCCTATTCCAAAACACCCACACTCTCCCTCCCCCCAGTAATCTCCACACCAGCCAGGCAGCCAGTGAAAATTAAAGTCAACAGCGGTGTGTGTGGTGTGTGTGTGTGTGTGTGTGTGTGTGTGTGTGTGTGTGTGTGTGTGTGTGTGTGTGTGTGTGTGTGTGTGTGTGTGTGTGTGTGTGTGTGTGTGTGTGTGTGTGTGTGTGTGTGTACAATACACTCGGCAGCTCTGTGGCTCTGTGTCAGTCAATACAGGCTGATCGAAGACGATGGGGCCCTGCTGGGGGAAGCCGTGCGTGCCAGGGCCCTGGCTGGGTTAATCTGTGGACAGTCCTCTGCAAGGATGATGCTATTGATCTGGTGGTAGATCATATGAAGGTCAGGATATGTTGTCTGTTTGTGGAGGCCCAGGTAGTAATACACAGTAATACACATTGGCTTTCATTGAACAAGTGCCACCTTTTCTAATAGAATCTTGGAGCGTATGGGGAGGTCCAATGAGGACAAAGACGTAGAGCGTGCGTGCAGACACACACACTTATTTTTCCCCTCTGTTGTAAATCTGTTAGTGGTTGAATCAGTTGTCTATTCCTATAATCATAGATTTCTAAACCAGAAGCCATATTTGCATACAAAACGAATTATTCCAACTCCATATGAAATACATCTAATAGGCTACATTTGGCTAATTTCATTGGTAGTTAGAGGAACATGGCATTCTATACAGTAAGAGTAGATATTGTTGAGTTGAACCTTAGTAGATTGACAGCTCTCCTGTCCCATCCCCAGGTCATTATCATCGTTCCAGCGGCTTGCCTCTCTGCAGGTTGATGAAACAGAAACAACGCTTGTTAGCACGTCATTATTCATTTGAATCCATAAAGGCAATTAATTAAGCTTAAGTGTGCAATAAATCTGATTAGCCAGTCGGTTACCAAAACACCATAAAATCCACGCAGGTCTTATTCCCTTTAATTAATTTGTGGAGAGGCGGGGGCAAATACCCATGCATACGTTCATGTATGCACACAAACACACACACACACACACAGTGCTTAACTATGACTGAAATAGGTTCCGGTACTAATTTTGGGTGCCGGTACTGTTTATATTTAGGTGCAGGAGATCCACAATACTTTAGCGCTAATATTCTATAAGCGGAACAGGAGCTCTAGAAGTAGAAAATAAGTTGCCGGTACTCTGCTCCGGTGAGCTCCTGCCCAAGTCAAGCACTGTACACACACACACAAACAGAACGGTATACACACATTCACATGTACACACACACACACACACACACACACACACACACACACACACACACACACACACACACACACACACACACACACACACACACAAAACAAGATGCAAACGGCTATTCATTGGGGATGAAAGATAAGCTGGGCTTAATGTATGATAATATTCAGGGGCACCACGAATAACAAAATAAGCAAGCTCATCAGTAAACCTGAAGTGTAATTAATAGACTTAAAATGCTTATTGATAAAAATGACACGTTGGAGAGGAGAATAGAAATGGGCTTATTAAATGTGTTGACAGGAATGGTCACAAAACTAAAGCTTGAAAATAGTTTTTAATGATTCTGTGCGTTGGATGAACCTTCCTTTCCTCTCTTTCACCACTCTTTCCATTACTCCAGTCCATGCTGTTTGTATCATGCCTCATTATTTCTGAACCCACTCTCTCTTCCTCCCTCCTTTCCTCTTCCTCTTCCACTCCTCCCTCCTTCTCCTCCCTCTCCCTGGCCAGTACTCTCGGGGGAAATTACCACAGCTCAGAAACGCTGTCCTACTGCACCACACTGCTCCACTCTCCTCTCGGCCCATATAACAAACCACCAGCACTACAACACACACACACACACACACACACACACACACACACACACACACACACACACACACACACACACAGACACACACACACCCCTCCCTCAGTCGATACAGTCCCCCAGGCCTGCTGCTGTAACCGGCTATTCTGTCGAAGCTCTGCTTGTTTGTTGTCCCCTGTATAGAAATTGAATCAGTCACTCTGTGGCCAAGGTCCACTACACACTGCACCGGTGAACAGGCTCTGCCTCTCTCTCTATTTCAGATTATATTCCTCTCGCTCTCTTTCACAGATTTTATTGGCCTTGTTCTCTGGGTAATTCACTGTAATGTTTACAAGGCATATAATAAAAAAAGGCCTGTCCACCTGATGGGTATGGTAATATGCTTTCTAAAGCCCCTCTTCTCACATTACAATGGTATGGCCCTCAGAGAAGATGGCAGTATTGGTAATATGACAGCCCTACCACTAATACAGTAAAAAAAAAAATACTAGTTTCACAGTTTATAGATTGCTAAATGAATCTGTAGCGGCATGGAATTATGTTTTTGTTTGTATTATTGGTGCGTGGAGCGTTGATAGTCACCTGTATTCAGTAGGGTGAAAACAGCAGAGTTGGGGACACTCAGGCTCTACTTTGGTTGTTATCTTTTGGTACTCCCATGTCAGAATTATCATCACTGTAGCATTTAGCATACGTCAAGTCATGCCTTTGGAAATGTCACTTTGAACGGAGCGGCAGCCACTGTCTGCATTTTGATTACTCCTAGGCATAATCTCCAGACTGGATGATTCAGGATTCATGATCAATACCAAAAACCTGGCCTATCATCTATCATTCTGCACCAGACAGGGAACCAGTGATGGGTTCCCTGTCTACTGCATATAGTGCATTAGTTACAATACTAAGTAGTGCACTATATAGGGAATAGGGTGCCATTTTCAGACGTAATGACAAGGGAGGGAGTCTAAACAAAGATCCACTTTTTGGCTCATCGTTCAGTGAATTGTTTGGGTTCTCACCCGGTCATATTTATTTTGTTAATTCCTAATTCCACAAGATAAGGCAATAAACTGAAATTGGGAAAGGGTCTTAAGTGTTATGAGAACTGCTAAATTGTAGACTGTTGGAAAAGCTGGATTGTCATTTAGATGTACTATTCTTCTGACCTGGTTCAAGATCTGTTTCTGTGGGCTTGACAACTTCAATGTTAAGCTCGCCAATGACCATAGGAGTTGGCAAGACAGCACAAACCGATCTGGGACCAGGCTAGTATTCTTCATCATCATAACACATGGAATATGTCTGTCTGTTTCTTAAAGAAATGCCAAACCTATTGAGATTCGCTTTGTACAATTGGTTCCTGATTATGTGTCTGTCTCAGTTTTGACTGTCTATAAATGTTTCAGAAGGGAGTGATACTTCCCCTCATGGCAAGCATGCTTAAAGTATAAAATGTTAAAAATGTTAAACTGTTGCCAAAGCACATGAATCAGATATACATGTACACCGTAGCCACAATAGTGTGTGTGCGCAGATATACAGTAACTTGTGTGTGGGAGTGTCTCTCTGCTAGCAAGATCTTACGGCAGGCATGAAATTAAAACCTTCTGTGGAACGCACTCATGATTGAACTGGAATTAAAACAAAAGACATGCGCACAGGGCGCCTAAACGAAGAAAAGAAAGAAAGGGAAAGACGGAGGAGAGGAGTATCCCAGGAGAGGAGAAAGTGAGTGATTGCCAGCGCCGCAGTCCGTCCGCCTCGCCTCACGTCTGGATTTCCTCTTAACAGAATATCAACCAGACCTTTCTCATTGCCGCCACTCCATCAGACGGCTATCTTAAATGTGAAAGCAATTAGGGAAATTGGCCCAAGTCAAAGAATAATCCGAGACACCTAAAAAAAAAAATGCGTTACTGATTATGTATTGTCCCGAATGGCACCCTATTCCCTATGTAGTGCACTACTTTTGACTGGCTCTGGTCAAAAGTAGTGCACTATGTATGGAAAAAGGTGCCATTTGGGATGTAAACTCAGAATAGATGTCAATTGTTTACCCTTTTGTTCTTCTCAGTATTCACGTCCATCTATTTGCCACTCACTGTTACAGTGGGAGATGTGATGGTGTCCTATGTGGGGGCATAGATCTCCATCTCTCTTTTTAAAGTGCACTAATGACTTGTGAGGTCACAGAATTGGTGATGAGAGTTCTGCAAACGTGGATGTTAGTTCTGCATTATCCTGCCTGGATGGCAGGCTTGCTCTGATGCTGGCAGGTGCTTGCAAAATGCACTCTACAAAAGTTCAGTATTGTAACGTAAATAACCTCACACCTACCTACAGTATATACAGTGACCTCCAAAAGTATTGGGACAGTGACACTGACATCTACGCCAACACAAATATCATACCCCCCCAAATGCTAACCTCCCCTGTTATTGTAATGGTGAGAGGTTAGCATGTCTTGGGGGTAGGATATTTGTGCGTCTAACTTTCTCACTCATCATTATTCACAATTAATTCAGGATTCATGGTAGCATCCACATTATCATGGTAGAATCCACATTAATATAGAAGTGTTTAGAAAATATTATATTCTTATTTACAATAAAATTGACTCTAAAATGATACAATACATTATTTACAATGAATTTCTATTGGGCACAAAATAATCTTAAACATAACGAAAACAAACAGCAAATGCATCCAGCAAATGTGTAGTCACAAGCTTGATGTATGTAGTCATTGCGTGCTATGAATATGGGACCAAATACTTAACTTTTTACTACTTTAATACACATATTAGTGAATTTGTCAGAATACTTTTGGTCCCCAAAAATGGGGGGGACTATGTACAAAAAGGGTTATAATTTCTAAACTGTTCACCCAATATGGATGAACATACACTCAAATTAAAGCTGGCAGTCTGTACTTTAACCTCATAGTTGTACTTTTGGAGCTCACTGTGTGTGTGGCAGTATTACAAGTTTGTTATCACATGAAAACTCCAAGGAATGCAGCCTTCTCTGCTCACCTCCCTTAACCCCCAAGTTTAAACAGCTGTTTTTCCCATTCAGCTAGAGTTGGCTTTCGCAATAGCTTTGGGCAGCTTGCCTTGAATAGGAAGAAACTTTGTCTGGGCTCTGGCTTTCTCATTGACAGTCTCTGCTGTGATCTATGGGGCTGTGCAGTCTAGTCTAGGCTGTTCTCACTGGTCAGTTCTCCCCTTTGTGGACCACAACTTTGACCTATTCCCACTGTGTGCATACTGCACGATGCATGGTCATTTCCATAAGAAAAGAGGCATTGAGAATGAGTTGGGGCCAGAATCCTTTCTTGAATCTGAGAAGCAGAACAAGGGGAATAGTCGTCCTTCATCAACCAATTGTTAATTAGTCTGGAATTTAAATATGCTCCTTCTTGGTGGACTTCATGTGACTTCAAGATTTTGAGGAAGGTTGTGTGATAGAATCAAGGGCCCTTGTAAAAATATTTATTCTTCTTGCATAAACTTCTAATTTGCAAACTAATCACATACTATGTTGATACATTACTGAAACTATTTAGTCTTTTATTCACAGAACTCAATGTGTTATTTTGCATTGCCATAAATATAAACATATTGGTGATGTACATGGCCTACAGAAATAACCTATATGGTAGTGATTACCACACATTTACCACACAAATGCAACCGAAGAGTGCCCAAGGTAGGCTGCAAATAAGATATGCACTATTTTATCATCCTCTGTATCTGCCTGTCCATCATTTATTCTACTGAGCAAATCAGACTGCCATTGTCAAGGGTACGACGGGGCTGGATCATGCTGTGTTGTTAGTGGGAGATCACGTGGATTGGCTGCTTGGGCATGGGGGCCACTTCCTACATTATTTCTGCTCAGAGGAGAGAGCGAGCGGTCTTAGTTTGAACAAAATGGCTGCAAGAACGCTGTCAACGAGAGCTCACTGAACGCATTATGACTGTCCACTCCTACATTTGGATTTTTCGAGAATGTATTTTCTTGGATTCGTTTTTCAATTTGCATTCGTAGTAGCAAGGTCGTCGGTCAGATGTTGTTGCTAACCTGCTAGCTCCTCAGCTAGCGGCCTAAACACAAATTATTTCATTTTGCACTTTAACCCAAGTTTCCTAGCTAGCTAGCCATTTTCGTCGACAATTTAGTGAAATCTGCCTATTTACTTTCATTTGCAAATTACTCCTTACAACAGTCGATGACTAATGCCAACTAGCTAACCTTAACTCCGCTACTTTTCGAATCGGAATTGTTTCTCTTGCTTTTTCGTCTTGCTGCTTTTTTTCTATATCGTGATACTTTAACGTTTAGCATGTTTTTTTGTTGCGAAAGTTTTACTTTTAGTGCATCGTTGCGCTAAAATACAAAGTTCTTACTGTGTGTTTTTCCAAGTATCGATCTCGGTATTTTTTGTTAAGCTGCTCAAACAGTTATCCAGTCAGTAAGCCCCTGCAGCAGGAGAGCTGAACTTGGCTAATGCTAGCTAGCTGGATAACTGCGAAGACTGAATTCCTGATTTGTCATTTACGGGTATTTTTCGGAAAAGGCACAGCAGAATGCTTTTCTGCATCATTCTCTGTCATGCACCAACTCTGTATTGAAAGCTGCCAAAGCTCAACGTGTGATTACGCAAGGTAAGGAATACTTTATTGAAATCCAACCACAGCTTGTTTGACAAGCGGCGTCACACCAGCTCGAGCCCCATACATTGTGTTCTATTATTATGTGACTCGAGCACTAACACTACCGTTCGTTTTTCTACTCTTCCAGTTTTCATAGTTACGTTGCTTTTATTTACTAACTTGTATTAGCTGATGAATTATAGCAATACATTATGGGAAAGGGTAACGTCAGCTATATTAGATGGCAAGTTAAATTCCTACCACCATGAAATTACATCGAGCCTAGTCAGTATTTATTTTGCTTTAGTCAACGAGCCAATGTAAATGATAGTAGCTAGGCTGATAAGACTTGATACCAATTATCTGAAGCTTTAAATATAACTAAAGGGTAACGCGCATTGCTGATCAGCTTAGTTTCACGGTTATAAAGAATTTGATGAGAACTCGTTAGTAACGTTAGCTGTTATTGACAGGGGTTGTCTTCTCTAAAATACAAACCATGATTTATCCATGGGTTTGGATGGAAATGCACGAGGGTTTTGTGTTCAGAATCGCAAACCAGGAACACCAGAGGCAGATTATATCATAATCTAATTAGTGGTCGAAATGGCACTGGAATGGACTGGCTCTCCTGATTCTAGCGAATACATGTGTGTTGTAGGAACTGAGCAGCTTTTCTTGAAGTGGGAATACTTTCCATGTCAAGTCAGTTGATTGTGTCATATTGATCTTGAAATGTAGGCTAAAGGCAGACCCCACACACCATAATATTTGAGACCTTTCATTGTTATTCCTCTGATTCCATTCCATCAAATTGCTACAATAATGTGGACTGCACTGGGCAGTGTTTGTTTATTTGTTAGACATCACTACCCCCTTTTCATACAGTAGAGGAAGGTATGAGTTGTGATTGAACTGTCGCTTTCCCCCTGCTATCCGTATGCATCCTCCCGTACCAAAGTGGTGGAGTAGATCCTATAGTCCCCACCCCCATCTTATCTCAATCGTCAGACACCAGTGGGGCAATAATGAAATGCATAGCGAGCAGTGAGAGAGACCGGGAGTGGGGGACATGGTGGGTATATAGTATGCTTAACGTGCTTACCGGGAGGAGTGTGACCATTAATGTCAATCTGAAGGCTCTGGCTGCCAGTTGGTTAATGCGCTGCAGTTCTTAATCAGTTTGTAAAGGTGCCTCCCCTCTCCCTCCACCCTGCAACGCCCAGCTGACAGCACCCAAACCCTCCACCCCAGCAACCTTCCTCTCTCCCAGGGTCAGGGGGACTGCCCCCCCCTCATTTGCCAACCCTGTTCAACCCCCCTGCAGGGGGCATTCAAGGGGGAGGGGATGGGAAAATTGTAAAGACGTTTTAGGGGTCTGTATGTACTCAGTGGATGTGAAAAAGGGGTGGGGGGGAAGCCAGTCGCTGGTGAAGGGGAGTTATGTCGGTTGCCATACTGTTTGGTGGCTTAGGGTTTCTGCATGCTTCGGTTCAGCTGGCTGAACGAGTGTGCTCGCATACTCCCTTAAAATACCTTCGCTTGAAAAATGAGAAAAAGCTACAATAGTACTCTTTGTCCATCTGGAGATGCCGTAACCAGTATACAATTCCTTAAAATAGTCGAATTACGAATTAATCTAGGATAACTCAACAAATCTTTCACAAATGTGTATGTTTTTTCCAAGGAGATCTTAGTCACTTTAATTTGACATCTAACTAAGATGTTTGGTGCAGTATTTCTCAAGTGTTTTTTGAGAAAATACTGCACCGAACATCGTTTATGGACAACAGACACTTATTTGAAGCATCCCTACTGTTGACCGGCGATGGGGCGTAGACTTCGGCTCTGCGAACAGCTGGGGGAAAACCCTTGCTGAAAACCGAAACGAAAAAAGTCACAATGTTGTCATAATATATGTATAAACTGTTTGGGATTGGAGACATGCGGACACATTACCCTCTCCAGACAACAGCAGGTGATAGGGCAATGGGGAAGGAAGGGGCAGTGTAGGGACTGACTGGGCATGTTGTATTAACATGATGAGGATGTTGGCTACTTATGACATTCCTGTAACCTACAGGTATTGTTTTGCCTTCAGTTACAATTTTTATTTATTTCATGAATAAAAGCGTTCTTTATTAAAATATTTGACTTGACAGTTTTGATGTTATAAAACAATGTAGAGCTGTGCTTAGGGAATGAAATATGCATGGAACTGGAGAGGGAGCTGTTTCATTCCCGGACTGATTACGACACGTTTGTTTTGATTAGAGTCTTGTAAAGGAGCCGAGGGATGGCTGCCTAGCAACACTACACCAAAACCCTTCCTTATCTCCTGTTCAGAAGGATCATTTGTTTGAAATTAGAGTGAAGGCTGCCTGAGGCGGATGTAAGAACACAAGCCGTTTTGGATTCTCTCCATCGACGTCCTCAACAGCCTTGCAGACAAAACATCATGAGCAGAGTAGGCAAACCCACGGGGTGTCATTTGCCTCAGTCTATCCATCCATCCACATCCCACACTGATCTCAGTCTCGCCCAGGCTGCCGCGCACCGCTGCAATACTAAGCCTGCCGATTACGAGCCTTTAAAACAAAAAACAACAACCCAGTCCTGATGGATGACATGCTCTCTCTGTGTGCCAAGGGGCCATCATGGCTGAGGCTGGTCAGTGGCTGGCGGTAGAGGGGCATCAACAGTGAAATCAACGTAATTCAATGAGGGCTTCTGCCAAACCCATTATCCTATAGCAGTGTGGTGTTCTTTATAAATCCCGGGGTAAAGCTTGGGCCAAACAGCTGTTGTCTGACTGGTGTAATGTAATCAAAATTGGAATGAATTGAAGATCTTTCAATGGGGTGGACGGTGGCGGCTAGTTTTTAGTTATTTTCCTGCCAACACTTGTCAGTTCCTACTAAGGCAGTCTTCCTTGAAAGTAAACAAAATCAATATGTCATTACTTCAAGGGGGGTCGGCCTCTCGTGTGTGAGGCCAGGAGAGGTTGAAAGTGGGAAATGGAAATATCCCCCCCTCCCCCAAGGGCCCCAGTGCCATAACCGTTGCTTATGTGGATGGTGTGGGTGAGGTCGATCGGCCAGGACCCATAATGTAGAAGGCTGTAACTAACGATGGTGCAGCCTGCCTGTGCACGTCCGGTCCATGTTAGAGGGGAGTGCCTGGCAGGGGTCGGGAGGGGGAGCCCAGGCAGGAACTGTCTGGCAGCAATCTAGGGGAATGTCCAGTCGAGGCGGGGGCCGGTGGGGGCCTCCCTCTCCCGCCTCCCCGTTATGTTGGCTAATTGGAGAGACGTGAGGAGAGGCATCATAACATGTCGAGGACAGTGAGAACCTGAACTTATCGTACTGTTTGTCAGACTATTAGACAATGTAATGACAATTTACTTACTCTTAAAAATTCTCTGGGATAGCCAATGCTTGTTTTGCCGTTATGTGGATAACTAAGTTATATTAGGCTACATGCTGTGGGATAAGTCACATGTGCTAAGGCTAAGGCTTTTCCAGGTCAGATTGAGACTTTGTTTATTTTGAACATACCTGCCAAAATCCCCACTCACATCTGAATAAAGGTTCAATGTAAAAAAAATGTTTTTAAATCAGCCCAGTGAAATGAATGGCATTCATACTTGGCATAGTTTGACTGCGTAGTGTTGACAGTGCTTTATTACACATGGCAATTGAGAACTTGTTTGTGCACTTCACTTTTGAATGGAAAAATATTTCAACATTGGCTTGCATTTCAGGTTGGAGTCCATGTTTGCATTTAGCCTACATGCACGTTAGCTGTTTTTCTCAGCATCTTACAAGACGTCATAGATTTCCATGAGTTGAACACTGCACTAAATGCCAAACATTTTTTGCAATAAACGACTTATGAGGTAACTTCAGTACCTTGATAAGATGGCCTGATTGTCCTATTGCAGATTAGCTCAATTTCCCATCTATCTTATCAGCCATTTCATGAAGGCATTAGTAAGTTCAGACCCCCCCAGTCTCTCTCCTCGCAGCATCAAACATATCAGATCTGAGCTATATTATTTTTCCTCTTTCTCAGACTGTTGTGCTTTCTGCTTTTTTTTCTTTTGACAGATCCTGTCTCTCTGCTGTGGTTGGCAGCAGTGAAAGGCAGACAGTCAATGTCAGAGCAACCTTGAGGGAATGTAGTCAACTGGCTCCATTCAGGAGACCAACTGTTTGCCTTTTTCTTCTGTCGGTTTCATTTCGTTGAGTCCTCGAGGCTTTGCAATGCCTAAATAGTAGATACTGGAGTCTTCGCTTGGTGCTTTGCAGCTTGTCCTGGACTCCCATTCGTCTTGGTCCTGATAAACTTCTTGATCTGTGTAGTTATCTTGATGAAGTAATAAAAACAACCTCATAACATTAACAAAAGCTGAGTTTGTAAAGGTTGCCCCAGCACTGTTGTCAACCAGCCAATGTTACACTCTATCTTGAGTTGAAGTAACATTGGCTTGCATTTCAGGTTGGAGTCTATGTTTGCATTTAGCCTACATACAAGTTAGCTGTTTTTCTCAGCATCTTACAAGACGTCATAGATTTCCATGAGTTGCACACTGCACTAAATGACAAACAGCTTTTGTATTAAACTACTTATGGGGTAACTCCCGTACCTTGATAAATCCACGATAATTGAGAATTTCAATAAGCATTTCTCTACGGCTGGCCCAAGCCCCCCCGCTTCTCCTTCACCCAAATCCAGATAGCTGATGTTCTGAAAGAGCTGCAAAATCTGGATCCCTACAAATTAGCTGGGCTAGACAGTCTGGACCCTCTCTTCCGAAAATTATCCACCGCCATTGTTGCAACCCCTATTTACTAGTCTGTTCAACCTCTTTCGTATTGTCTGAGATTCCTGAAGATTGGAAAGCGGGCGCGATCATCCCACTCTTCAAAGGGGGAGACACTCTAGACCCAAACTGTTGCAGACCTATATCCATCCTGCCCTGCCTTTCTAAAGTCTTCGAAAGCCAAGTGAACAAACAGAACAAACGAATCCCACCGTACCTTCTCTGCTATGCAATCTCGTTTCCGAGCTGGTGCACCTCAGCCACACTCAAGGTCCTAAACGATATCATAACCACCATCGATAAAAGACAGTACTGTGCAGCCGTCTTCATCGACCTGGCCAAGGCTTTTGGCTCTGTCAATCACCGTATTCTTATCGGCAGACTCAACAGCCTTGGTTTCTCTAATGACTGCCTCGCTTGGTTCACTAACTACTTCTCAGAGTTCAGTGTGCCAAATCGGAGGGCGTGTTGTCCGGAACTCTGGCAGTCTATGGGGGTGCCACAGGATTCAATTCTCGGGCCGACTCTTTTCTCTGTGTACATCAATGTCATTTACATTGATGTCATTTACAAAATAGCCTCCAACACTCTACTCAGACTGCATCCAATATATCACAGTGCCATCCGTTTTGTCACTAAAGCCCCATATACTACCCACCACTGCGACCTCTATGCTCTCGTTGGCTGGTCCTCGCTACATATTTGTCGCCAAACCCACTGGTTCCAGGTCATCTATAAGTCTTTGCTAGGTAAAGCTCCGCCATATCTCAGCTCAATGGTCACCATAGCAACACCCACTCGTAGCACGTGCTCCAGCAGGTATATTTCACTGGTCATCCCCAAAGCCAACACCCCCTTTTGCCGCCTTTCCTTCCAGTTCCTTCCAAGCGTCAGCTGTCAGAGCAGCTTACCGATCGCTGCAGCTGTACACAGCCCATCTGTAAATAGCCCATCCAACCAACTACCAACCTCATCCCCATATTTGTTTTGTTTTTCTGCTCTTTTGCACACCAGTATTTCTACTTGCACGTCCTCATCTGCACATATATCACTCCAGTGTAAATTGCTAAATTGAAATTACTTTGCCCCTATTGGCCTATTTATTGCCTGACCTCCTTACTTAATTTGCTCACACTGTACACAGATTTTCCATTGTATTATTGACTGTACGTTTGTTTATCCCATGTGTAACTCTGTTGCTTTTGCCGCACTACTTTGCTTTATCTTGGCCAGGTCGCAGTTGTAAATGAGAACATGTTCTCAGCTGGCCTACCTGGTTAAATAAAGGTGGGGGGAAAAAATGTAGAATGACTGTCTCACAAATGAAGCCACTTTTCTCTCACCTCTTCAGTGGCCTATGTGGCTTGTCAACCCAGCTAAAGTACAGGTTATCAGAGTACAGTGCTCTACTAAGAGCTTTTCTCAATTACCGTTATGGTCATGTAACTCTTCTCAGCCTTAGAAAAAAGTACTAGGGTACTTTTCCTTATTGTCGGGTTCATAGTCCACAATCCACATTTCTCTGGCAGCTTAGGCTGCTTTTAGACAGGCAGCCCAATTTGATCTTTTTTTCTCTCCTTTTGACCAATCAGATCAGCTCTGAAAAAGATCTGATGTGAAAAGACTAATTAGTGGGGGAAAATATCAGATTTGGGCTGCCTGTCTAAACGCAGCCATTGACAGCCTTGTCCTTTAGGCTCCCGAGTGGCGCAGCGGTCTAAGGCAGTGCTCGAGGCGTCACTACATACCCTGGTTCGATCCCGTGACTGGCCCGGCGTCGTCCGAGGTTAGGGGAGGATTTGGCAGGGGTAGGCTGTCATTGTAAATAAGAATTTATTCTTAACTGACTTGTCTCGTTAAATAAATAAAAGTATAGAAACTGACAGACTCTCCGTGCCGTCTCTATACACTGCAATATGCTCAATAGTCGAGAGCCTTTGGCACAACAGAAGCTTTTTATCAACTTGAAGTTTGATTTCTTTACCTAATGAACTGCCAGAACAAAAGTTCCCTGTCGACTTGGTGAGGAAGCAGCTATGGACGACATTGACGACTAATAATTTCTAAATGAAAACTTAAAAGGAGTTTTATTCTTAGCTTTCATTGGGCTCTCGCCGCCAGCAACCAAGAGCATGAAAACCGCCCCCCTCTTTTCCATTCATTGAGTCAGCCCAGCAGCATAGTTGAGATGGCTGTTGTTCCCACTCATAAGAGCAGGCGGCATATTTCCACATGCTGATCTCCACCTGGCTTTAAAGCAGCAGTGCACTGGTGACTGGAATGAGCAGAATGCTCCAAAACTGAGATTGACACACTGTTTTTATTACTTCAGTTGGGGAATTTACAGGCGTGTTTTCCCGTCCATCAGCATTAAAGCGGCAATGAGCAATTGAAACGATAACAAAGCCAACTCCCCACCACTGTTTCGGTAAAAAGCTGAGGGATGGGGCTGGAGAAATGTAACCACCCTCAAATTCATAGACCGGGCTATGGATGCAAGTACTGACCATCCATGATTTAAAAATGTATATTTCTGTGCATGTTTTGAAGCTAAATAGTGTTTACATTTACTTTGTTTACGAACATTGGATTAAAACAAGCCTATTTTTGATTCTGATGTGGTACGGCAGTTAAACTAAGCGCATGAGGCATTTATAAGTTATTTTTTCCACAGTCAATGGGTACATATCATTCATTTATAAATCCAAAAATGTATGTATTAACTGCTGACTGATCCTTTAAAACTGAACTAGACTAAGGCTATTGCCAGAGCTTGCCAAAAGCAGTGCACTTTATATGGAAAAGGGTGCCATTTTGGACACAGCCTAAGATTACACTAGTCTCCTCAGTCTTTAATGGTGGCTGTGGGATTATTACTCTCCAGCCAGGTTGTTGGTAGCCGTCCTGGATAATGGCCGTGTGAAAGGGCTCAGGAGAGCTGTGGCTTTCCTAATGCCTGGCTGCAGGAAAGCAAAAGGAAGGGGGATGGAGACTGTGGTGGCTTCACCCCCCTCTCTTCCCTTCCTCATCCGCCATGGCTTTGCTCCGTCGTTCGTTCGTACAGTGGCAGTGTTAGCCGGAAGGGCTCCAGAACACGCAGCAGCACTGTTTGCCTTGCGGCCATCACGGCAACCTTGTTTCTGTGTCAGGGACGTCTAGTTCTGCTCTGCACACTGCCCAAGCCTGACTGTCTCTCTCTTTCTCTCTCCCCCCTGCTATAGCCCCCTCTTCTCCTCTGGCTCTCCTCGCTTGCTCACCCAAGGTGCATGGATATTATTAAGCTTCTCTTTTCTCCATATCTCTCTCTCTCGCCTTCCTCTATCCTGCTGCGTTTTGCGTTTTTCCTCTGCTCCCCAGTGAGCTTTCTCTCTTCCCTCTCCCTTCACAGATGCTCTCCCCCCTCTCTCTCGTCTCTTCTTGCCCTATCTCCCTCTCCCGACGGCTGTCGTTCTTAATTGGTGTTGCTCTGCCTCTCTTTTCATCCTCCGGTTTTCCTCTCTTCCTCCCCGGTGTGAGCAGCAGCTCCAGCATCTCTCTGTGAACACATCTGACTCCCTGTGCCGCTGTGCATCTCACACACACACACACACACACACACACACACACACACACACACACACACACACACACACACACACACACACACCAGTTAGTCCCTCTTAACAAGCGCTGCTATTTTTGTGTAGCAGGATCCTCACAGACCATAAAAGTCTTTCCTCCCTGTTATGCTTTCTGTCTGCTTTGATTCTGGTCATGCAGAGTTTATATACAGCTCACAGATGGAAGGAAACCTTTGCAATGCCTTTGAATGCTCAACACTGCTACTATTTTTATCCATAAACAATTGTTAGAGGTGTGCTATAAAGTGGCTAAGCAAATCAATCTATATGTACAAAGGGTGTGTAATCCAAAAACATGGGGAAAGGCGATATAAACTCAGCAGAAGAAGAAATGTCCTCTCACTGTTAACTGCGTTTATTTTCAGCAAACTTAACATGTGTAAATATTTGTATGAACATCAGATTCAACAACAGACGTTGTTACACGTGGTCTGCCACTGCGAGGATGATCAGCTGTCGATCCTGTCTCCCTGTAGCGCTGTCTTAGGTGTCTCACAGTACGGACATTGCAATTCATTGCCCTGGCCACATCTGCAGTCCTCATGCCTCATTGCAGCATGCCTAAGGCGCGTTCACACAGATGAGCAGGGACCCTGGGCATCTTTCTTTTGGTGTTTTTCAGAGTCAGTAGAAAGGCCTCTTTAGTGTCCTAAGTTTTCATAACTGTGACCTTAATTGCCTACCATCTGTAAGCTGTTAGTGTCTTAACGACCGTTCCACAGGTGCATGTTCATGAATTATTTATGGTTCATTGAACAAGCATGGAAAACAGTGTTTAAACCCTTTACAATGAAGATCTGTGGAGTTATTTGGGTTTTTGCAAATTATCTTTGAAAGATATGGTCCTGAAAAGGGCCGTTTCTTTTTTTGCTGAGTTTACATGTATCTAGGCTATAGGTCTTCCACAGTATATAACACAGGCATATGACACTCTATAGGCCTATTAGACTGGAGTGCCAACCAGGTTCAGAGAGCACTGCTTCACTTGAGTGTGTCAGCTAGTCTCTCTCTGTGTGGAGTGCCTCTGTCAGGCAGGTGTAACTTGATCCCCAGCCAACCCAACGTGTCAGCCTGACTCTGGGGGTGACGGTGTCAGCAGCTCAGTGGAGACGGGCAGGGACACAAGGGCACAGTCACACTGCCCTTGTCATTTCCCCTAAACTGGTGCCCTCTCTGTCTGTATCGCTATATTGCTTGCTTCCTGTCTCTTTCTCTCTCATTCTGTCATGGGACAACTATGCTATTTGACGACCTTTACTGTACATTTCTCTCTTTCTCGCTTTTCATTCTCTCATCCCCTTTTGCTTTTCTCCTTTTCTTCCCCTCTCCTCTCACCTGGCTTCCTTGAGGGTAATTAGAAGTGAGAAGCAGGGCACCATGCTCACCACCACCCCTTGCGAGTCTGTGCTCTCTCTGGAGGGAACTCCTGTGAGGAGGAACTCCTGGAGCAGACAGAGCGGTTGCTTCAGTGTCGTAGCTGGATGCAGTACTGTCTCTTGTCTTAGTCGGCACAATTATGCTGCTTTTTTGGCTCTTTTCGGATTAGGCCCAGCTGCTAGTTAAGTCTTCAAATTGTACTGTGCTTTCTAGGATTTAGATTGAATGGCAACTACTTTGGGTTTAGTGTGAGACAGTAACAACACTAAGACTCTGTTAGGGACAGAGCACTGGCACTGTGCTGTCATGTTAAATCTCTGGCTCAGACCAGACGAGTAGAACATTGACTTGAATGGGGATGACCGTTATATTGAATCTATTTCTATGAAGGGCAGCAGGGCACATTCAGCACAATAACAATAAATTATTTCCCAAGGGAGATAAACGAACGTCGTAAGAGACTGTATCCGGTACGAAGGCAACAAAGGGAGAAGGGTAAGCGTGCCTTTCTCATTGTGGACAAACTCTTTGTAGATGGACAGCTATTTCGAGACAGCTCCATAACACCATGGCCGTACTAAATTCTACAGTATCTCAATTTCAGATTACCAAAAAAAGAAAGTATGGGAACTGTAAAAATATCTCAACATCATGAAGTGTATATGAACACACGTACTTAATTACAGGCTCGCTTATACATACACACACACGATCTCGCTCTCTTCACTCTCTCTTTCTCTTCTCTTCCTCTCTGTTGTCAAACTGTTTAATAATTTAATGTGTTTATTGTTTGTCTTCTGCATTTGTCTACAAGTTTATATAAGCTCACAACATTTGTACTGTAGTGAAGCCATCTCTAGAGTAATGCAAAGTCTCTTTCATGACCATGTGAAACGTCAATTGCTATGGAAATGCTGGGATGTGTTTTTCAATGATAAAGGTAATTATGATGTAATTATGACGGTGATACGATATGGATTACAATTATCATGAATATTAAGGATATACGCACTACATGTTACACACATAGACACTCAACCATGCAAATTGGTGGAGTTATTTTTTTATTTGGACATCACACATTATAGTCTTATTCTTATACAGACATCGTACACACTCTCACTAAATCACATCCAATATCATACACATCAACCGACTCAGATTTACTACACACATAATATCTTGTAATTATATATTGTAACAAACAAATCTTAATTTTATAACAACTATGGCCTTGGCTCACAGGCAAGGGAATAAAACAAATATTGCTTGAACCTATTTCTTGAATTCTAAATATCAGACATTTGAAAGCTCTAGTTTTGACCATCATAATACCTCTGATGGCAATAACTTTACAAGCACTAATTATGGTCAATTTAGACTAAGAATAGTATCTAGTTATGGTAAGGGGTGAAATAAGTATAGCCAGTTATAATTATAACGGTTTAGCAGATTATTAAAAAAATCTGTCTTTACATGGCTAAAAGAAAAGGAATATAACAGGAAACTTACAGGAAACTCACTCTACATCCTTAGATGAAGTTGCGTGGAAAAAGGAATGGGGTGGTGAAATAATTCTCTGTCATGGACAAAGGAACTCAAAAGGTGTGGTGATATTAACGAACAAAAATTTCGATTTGAATGTGCAAATAGTCAGGAATGATTCGCTCTCCTTCCGTGGCCTCCAACTGCTCTTAAATGCAAGTAAAGCTAAATGCATGCTCTTCAACCGTTCGCTGCCCGCCCGTCCAGCATCACTACTCTGGACGGTTCTGACTTAGAATATGTATACAACTACAAATACCTAGGTGTCTGGTTAGACTGTAAACTCTCCTTCCAGACTCACATTAAACATCTCCAATCTAGAATCGGCTTCCTATTTCGCAACAAAGCATCCTTCACTCATGCTGCCAAACATACCCTCGTAAAACTGACCATCCTACCGATCCTCGACTTCGGCGATGTCATTTACAAAATAGCCTCCAACACTCCACTCAACAAATTGGATGCAATCTATCACAGTGCCATCCGTTTTGTCACCAAAGCCCCATATACTACCCACCACTGCGACCTGTATGCTCTCGTTGGCTGGCCCTCGCTTCATACTCGTCGCCAAACCCACTGGCTCCAGGTCATTTACAAGTCTCTGCTAGGTAAAGCCCCGCCTTATCTAAGCTCACTGGTCACCATAGCAACACCCACCCGTAGCACGCGCTCCAGCAGGTTTATCTCACTGGTCACCCCCAAGCCAATTCTTTCTTTGGCCGCCTCTCCTTCCAGTTCTATGCTACCAATGATTGGAACGAACTGCAAAAATCTCTGAAGCTGGAGACTCTTTCCTCCCTCACTAGCTTTAAGCACCAGCTGTCAGAGCAGCTCACAGATCACTGCACTTGTACATAGCTCATCTGTAAATAGCCCATCCAATCTACCTCATCCCCATACTGTATTTATTTATTTATCTTGCTCCTTTGCACCCCAGTATCTCTACATGCACATTCATCTTCTGCACACCCTACCATTGCAGTGTTTAATTGCTATATTGTAATTACTTCGCCACCATGGCCTATTTATGGCCTTACCTCACTTATCCTACCTGATTTGCACATGCTGTTTATAGATTTTTCTACTGTATTATTGACTATGTTTGTTTATTCCATGTGTAACTCTGTTGTTGTATGTGTCAAACTGCTTTGCTTTATCTTGGCCAGGTCGCAGCTGCAAATGAGAACTCATTCTCAACTAGCCTACCTGGTGAAATAAAAAATAAATAAATAAAAAAGGAAGGTGGATCCTTTTAAATATGAAAGTGAACGAAAAAGTGATTTGGCTCATTATTCTATATGGTCCAAATCAGGATGAGCCATACTTCTTCGAAAACATTCAAATGTATTGAACTTACAGCCAACAAATGATCAAATCATTATGGTAGGAGACTAGAACATAGTTAAGTACCTCAATGGACCGTGAAGGTAATCACTCTACAAACTATCATCACCGTGCCCTTAAGGAAATCACAAATATTATGGACACATTAGAAATAGTGGATCTTTGGAGACTAAAAATCCCCGACCTAGTGAGATATACATAGAGACTAGTCGTTTTGACGACATTCTTGTCTCTTTCTCTGCGATCGGATCATCTAATTGGCATTCACAAAAGTCCTATAGAGTTTCCACGTGGACTGAGATATTGTAAATTTAATCAAAGTTTACTGGAGGACAACTTATTTTTAACTAAGACAAAATCATTTTTAACTGAATTTTTCCAGTATAATATACGTTCAGCAAATCCCCTTATTGTTTGGGATACCTTTAAATGTATCTTCAGGGGTCATTCAATATCAATAATAAAAAAGCAGTTCCTGGCTAAAGAGACAAGACTAACAAGGGAAATCCCTGAACTAATAGTACAGGTAGATAGCAATACAAATGATACTCCAGAGATACAAAATAAGTAAGAGGAAAAACAAAAAGAACTTGAACTTATTCAAGAACGATCTAATGTAATCTATTACAAAAATAAAGCAAACTGGATGGTATATGGAGAAATTCACAAAATTGTTCCTGAATCTCCAATACAGGAACGCTAACAAAAATAATTAGCAGAAACTCGTTACTGAAGACGACGTCATCTATGATTCTCCGAATTATATTTTAAGAGGAAGCTAATTATTTTAGGCAGATGTTCTCTTTCCGTCTCATCCTCTCCCACTGAATGAAGATTACGGTAAGTAATTCTTTCCAAATAATATACAATTAAAAAATTTAACAAATGTACAGAAAGATCAGTGCGAAGGAATAACTTTTTGAGGCTGTTAAATCCTTTCAGCCTGGAAAAACCCCAGGGCTTGATGGCATACCGGTAGAGGTATATCAGGTGTTTTTTGATATACGAAAGATCCATTGTTAGATTGTTTTAACTACTCCTATATAAATGGAGGCCCCTTACACTTCAATGTTGTGATGCAAAAATACTAGCGAAATGTATAGAGCTCAGAATTTAAAGGGTTTTAGCAGGTATTGTTCATCCTCATCAGACAGATTTTTTTACATGGAAGATACATTGGAGATAATATACGACAACTACTAGAAATAATAGAACATCATGAAACCTCTAAAAAGCCAGGCCTGGTATTTATAGCAGATTTTGAAAAGGCATTTGATAAAGTAAGACTGGATTTTATTTATAAATGCCTGGAATTTTTTCAATTTCGGTAATTCTCTTATAAAATGGGGTAAAATAATGTATAGCAACCCCAGGTGTAAAATAGTAAACGGCTACTTCTCAGAGTTTTGAATTGTCAGGAGGGGTTAAACAAGGGTGCCCGCTGTTACCATATCTATTCGTTATGGCCATCGAAATGCTAGCTATTAAAATCAGATCCAATAACAACATTAGAGGATTAGAAATCCAAGGCTTAAAAACAAAGGTGCCCATGTATGCTGATGACTCAAATTTTTTATTCTGTCCCCAAGCTAGATAGATCCCTGCAGTGTCTCATTGAAGATCTAGATACCTTTTCTGTGCTCTCTGTACTAAAACCTAATTATGATAAGTGTACAATATTATGTATTGGATCTTTAAAAAAAATACAGCTTTTACATTACCCTGCAGTTTACCTAGAAAATGGGCTGATGAAGTAGACATACTCGGTATTCATATCACAAAATATATAAATAAGCTCTCCACAATGAATTTCAATAGAAAACTTGTAAAAATAGACAAGATCCTGCAACCATGGAGAGGTAAATACCTGTCTATTTATGGAAAAATTGCCCTGATTAACTCCTTAGTCATATCTGTTTACTCACTTATGGCGCTGCCTAATCCTGATTCGTTTTTTAAATCATATGAGCAAAAAATATTTTGCTTTATCTGGGACGCTAAACCAGACAAAATAAAACGTGCCTATCTATATTATGAATATGAATTGGGTGGGTTGAGATTATTAAATATAAAAGCACTAAACCTCTCTAAAAGCTTCACTTATTCAAACGTTTTACTTGAACCCTAAATGGTTCTCAAGTAGATTACCAAGAAAAGCTCATCCATTGTTTAAAAATTGCCTTTTTGCCTTTGTGCAGATTGCCATGTCTCATTTTCAATTAATTGAAAATTATACTTTTTTTCAAAGTATCTCTCTTTTTCAAACAAGCATTGCAGAGCTGGCTACAATTTCAATTTCATCACCCTGTAAAGATAGTAAAATATTATGGCTGAACTCAAATGTGCTGGTTGATAAAATACCAGTATTTATGGGAAAGATGTTTGAAAAGGGTATTTTGTTATTAAATGATATTGTAAATTGGAATGGTAGAGTTATGTCCTTGGAGTAATCAGAATTGTACGGAAAGGTCTGCTCAATCCAAGAGTACAACCAATTGATTACAGCATTACCCCAAAAATGGAGGAGGCAGGTGGCAACGGGAGGAGTTAGGGAACTGGTCTGTCTGCCCAATATAAAGGATCTAAACTGGAGGAGGAATAAAAATAGCATAAATAGGAAAGTATACCAGTTTGATTTGAGGACCAGGATGTTGACAACTGTGCCATACATATTGCAAAATAGTTGGGAAGAGATTTTTGGTGTACCGATTCCATGGTATGAGTTGATATATAAAACAACGCAAGATTCAAGACTTCGTGCTTTTCAGCTAAAATTATTATATTGAGTTCTTGCCACCAACAAAATGTTGAATATTTGGGGCATAAAATCATCGAGGCTCTGCAGATTTTGATGTGAGGATACAGAATCAATAGACCATTTATTTTGGTATTGCCCTCAGGTAGCCTGTTTCTGGTCTCAGGTTCAGGAATGGCTGAAAATACATAGCATTGATCTAAAATTGACCTTAGAAATAGTACTGTTAGGAGATCTGGAGAGACCGGGTCAGTCAATTACTAATATACTAATACTCTTAGTAAAAGTATTTATCTTCAACTCGCAATTTGTGGATTCTATTCGATTAGATAGATTTGAAATTGTACGTTAAACATCACAGCATAGTTGAAAGATATGTGTTGCGTAGAAACCCGACGTGGGTGGCCAGCAGAGACAGATGGGATGGGCTGAGGTTTGGGATGTGGAATTGGCGACGAGTGGAGTTAGAATGATGGTCAAAGGTAAAAGTAAAAATAAAACATAATAAAAAGTACATTTGAATGACACTGAGGGGCAGTGTTTTTACAGCTAATGCCGGCTTGCCTGAGGCTGATGCCGTGCAGGTGTTTGTACACATGCATATACACACACTCTCATTCAAATAAACACATACAAGAACACACACATACATGTAATAGTCCCAGACATGCACACAAACATATACAGTTGGCATTGCTGTTTTGATTTTAGTTGTCCTTGATGTCCTTTTGTTTTAACTTTATTTTTTATTTTTGGGGGTGGGATATTTTGCTCTTTAGTTCATTCTCTTGGTTGTTGGTGCATTGGGGGGTTCTTGGGGGTGGGGAATGGAATTAATTGTATTTTTTTCCTTTTGGGGCTGTGGTTGGGGTCTCGAATGGTTGAGGAACATTGGGGAAATCTTGGAGGGTTCAGGTTCACGTTTTTTGGGCTCGTTGGAGATCTTTCAACGTTCCCTTGAGCAGTGCATTGACCCTGGATGCTTCTGTGTCGCTCTGAATGGGAGTGTGTTGAATGACTGGTATTCTGTAGTTGAGTGGCTTCACTGCAAGTATATTGTATGTTACGGATATTTATAATAAAATTAAAAAATTAAAAAAATTGTCTGCTGCAGTGCAGAAATGGATATCTGTAACATGATATTTTTGGAATCACATACACGCAGGTTAAATGTTTCATTTAACCTTGTATTTTGACAGGAAGTCATTCTGAGACCAATGTCTCTTTTACGGATGAGCCCTGTAATTACCCAAAATATAGGCTACACATCAATACACAGGTTTCGATTTCAATGCTGCTCCTATGGATGAGTGGGGCAGCACAGCAGGGAACAATGGCTTGTTATGATCTTGGATACAGGAACACAGTCAGGTGGTTGTGTACTGTACAGCGTGGTGTGTTAGATCAACCTCTACTAGCCTGCTACCAAAATAGACCATCTGTCATCCTTCATCCGTTTCCTTAACCGTGTATTTTCTAGGAAGTGAGGTCAATAAGTAAATACGCGTGGTGTACTATTATTGTCATAACTCTTCCCCCGCTTCTGTCTCCTCTCAGTCATAAGCTGGCCCACCAGATGGGCTGTATGGGAGATCCCATGTTAACAACAACTAGGACAGCGGTAGGCTAGTAGTCACTAAGCAGTAGATGGACTGAGTCGGAGGCTATCTTTCGGAAAATTCCAGCACTTGAAGGGTTCCACCGGATATTTTTATATCCCGATCCAATGTCCCCTTCCCCCTCCTTCCACCCCTTTCTATTCTGAGGGTGATTTCAACATTCAGAACAGTGCCAGCGAGCTTCCCCCCCCTGCTTTTTGGACAGGTGCCAAGGAATATCAGCAGGGAGGATGGTGGTGGGGAGATGCCAGTTAGACTGACCAGGCATTGTGATTGGTCGAGGGGGTAGTAGGGGGCGGGTGAAGGGGGAGTGGTAGCCTATGAGGTTGTTGGATTGTTAGTGCTGTGCAGGAGCGCTGGTCTGGTTGATAGGCAGGTCTGAGAGAGGAGACACTATTGAGCTCCTACTTATTACCAGGCAGAGATCAACCAGCCTTTCTGCCTGATTAGATACTAGTGCACCACACACACAGTTCCCTCTATAATGAATAGGAAGCTGATAGTGCGTTGTACTGTACTCCCTCAGTCATTACAGCTAGACAAGGCCTCTGTCAGTATTCCTTGCTGTTAAGCAGTACACTAGCTGTACTGTAGATTGACAGTTAATGGCCATGCCTGCCAATTTCTCTCTCTCGCACTCTCTCCATTCAATTTAAGGGGCTTTATTGACATGGGAAACACATGTTGACATTACCATATAAAGTGAAATAGATAATAAATATAAGTGACATAAACAATAAAAAATTAACAGTATACATTACACTCACAAAAGTTCCAAAAGAATGTCTATATATATATATATATATATATATATATATATATATAGTGTTGTAATGATGTGCACATCATTAAAGTACAAAAGGGAAAATAAATAAACATAAATATAGGTTGTATTTACAATGGTGTTTGTTCTTCACTGGTTGCCCTTAACTTGAGGCAACAGGTCCCTCTCCCCTCTCCCTTCTCCCCTCTCCCTTCTCCCCTCTCTCTCTCTCTCTCTCTCTCTCTCTCTCTCTCAACATGGCTGTCCCTATGGACACTCCTCCCCACCATTTACTCACTCTCAGCCTGCCTCTGCCTGTCACTCTGATTGACAGTTCCATTCCCCTACCAACAGGCAACACACTGGGAGGCGGGCATGTCATTACTCTCCCGTCATTATTATGATAATTCATCAATGTATTCATGTGCAGGCCCCTATGGACACTGTCTGAGGCTGGAGAAACTCCGGTCAGCTCCGGTGTGTGTCAGTCACTCAGGCACTGAGAAAAATGTGTGTTTATGGCCTTACTATTGCTGAGGAAAGAGCACAATGGCCGATTTGTTTGTGTGGAGGGAGTTGAAGAGTACGTTGAGATCCCAGAGTTCCACGATAACGGGCTGGATTTGCGGTGAGAGGAACAGCCAGTCAGTTGGAAGCTGTCTAGTATTGATCACACTTTTGAGTTTTCCCATTGACCAGATAATAACCAGAATGTCCACTGAGTGGCACGCACTTAGCTGGCAACACTGACCAGATTGAAATGGCTAACCGGCACTAGCAGGCTTTAGTCACACACACACACACACACACACACATACGTATACACACACAGGCTCCCCCAGTCCCTCTCCTCATGCCTTTTAATAGTTTCCAGGAACCGTCACCGAACTTCAGCCAAAACAAATAAAGGCTTAAATAAACCACTTTCTCTCGCAGGCTCTCCAGCTATCTGATCTCTCCTTTGGCTGCTTGGCAGGCCACTGGAGACCGACTTTGGGAAAGGCTTTGAGTTTGTTCTTTCTCATTCTTTCCTTTTTTTCTATCTCTTCCCCCCCATTTCTCCCTCTGTCAGTTTCCGGGTGTCTCCGTTGCTCCCCCCCGCCCCCAATCTCTCTCTGGCCTTGAAGGAAATTGCATTTAAGAAGCAACTCAATGTGTTACTTCTGAAATGCTGAATGTGCTTGGCTTCTAAAAGTCTTCTCTGGAGAAAGCTTGCTAGCTCTGACATTGACCTCTAAGCGGATGAAAGGGAAATTGTAGCCCTAGGTTACTGAACTTAAAGCCTGCTGCTCCTCTCTGCCCTGTTCTGAAAACCTCTCCCTTTCTGTTTGCAGCTGAAAGAAGCGAACAACACGAGAAGAGAACCATTTGATGGAAGAAAATAAAAAGCAAGAAAAGACCAAGAAGGAAGCTGCTCAGAAACAGGTGAGTTGTGTTACGTCTCTCTCCTCAAACTGAGTACCTCCTTCTGAAAAACGTCTCCATCAGGCTACACCTTCTCCCTCCCTCTCCTTCATTCACCTCTGTTCCCCAGGTAGGTGTGTTCAGTATAGTCTCTATATGACTGAGTGTGGGAGTTCCTCCCTAGTTTAACCTCATGGATTAGCCTGGAGCCTATAACCCTGCAGGCAGCACACTGCAAGGTGTATGGACCCTATTTAAAGACAGATTAGAGCTGGCACAGTAGCTACACACACTGCTCTGTTGGAAACACTAGCCTGGCTCTGGTAACCAAGGAGATGTTGCTGTCGCACATAGACACACGTCATTCGCACAGTCATACAATTGTACACACAGGCATATAAAAACACAATGATATGCTCAAACACATACTCGAGACATACCCGACGTTATCGGCCGATATTAGCCTTTTCACAGAAATATTTGTTTCTGTCTTTATTCCACAGATAAAGCGCTGATATTATATACATAGAATGAACAAATTTGTTTTCAATGTTTGCCTGAAGGGGGCGCTCTGAGAGCTGCTCCTTGAACATCCTTCAGCCCGCCAGGACGTGGGAGAGTGGGCATGGTGGCTTTCCACAGCCAGCGGCGGCGTATTTCAATGAGGAAATAATCAAAAGTACCCTTTACCAAGCAATGAGCCCTGTCCTCATCGTATGCTCACTTAGCTAGCCAGCAAGGTAGTTAGCCTAGCTAGCTAGCTAGCAATCTGTGCTACTTATGCGACTGGACTGGCGCCAAAGTGAACACTGACTCATCCGTGATACATCTGTGAACGTGTGTGACTAAAACCAGTGTTTTCAGACATCAGCGCATGCCATCTGCAGTTGAAATATATAGCCAAATACATACATTTTGTATTGAATAACAGTATAATTCACATTATTGTTTCAGTAAGAAAACATTTTCGGAATGAACGTCTAGCGCGTGCTTGTCATAACAAGCTCTTGTTGCGAGGTTGACAGTGGTTCTTTACTTGACTGTTTAAAGCACTGTAGTGAATCTACTCAATACAGATGCTGACATCTAGTGGTGACATTAGGAACTCTTTCAGACATTGTTGTATATTAGTGTGCTTGTCGTGCTTCACTTCTGCATTCTTATCCACTGCCATAGATGGACACAACTTAAAGATGTACCTAAGGTCAACTGAATAAGTTTATTTACTTTTGTATTCATAGAGGGTGTAGTGGCTTTTTGGTGGTTATGTAGGCCACAGATAAAATGTTCTTAAATATTGTTAATTTTAATATTTAGTTAATAAATCATCATTTAGACTATCTGTTAATCCTTTGGAGTGAAATTTGTGAAAAATATTTTTTTCATTCTGCCTCCTAAAAGAAAGAAAACATATTGGTGTGTATATCGGTGACCTTTGCCTTCCTGGTATCGGTATCGGACCCACATCCCATATTGATCGAGCTGCTAACACACACATTTGCACTCAGACAGATTAGACAGACAGCCTGTAATTATCACTTCCACTAGCCAGCAGCCGTGCCAAGGCACTTTATAGCAGGCGTCTTCCCAGGTGGGGCTGTTTGGGTCTTGAAGACTGGGGCGTTTTACCTTGCCAGTTATATGTCTCACTGTCCCACATCCCTACATTTTCAACTAATTTCAATTGGCTTTTCATTTAAGATATTTGCCCATTCGTTGTATGAATATGTGATTGTGGGCTGCATCCAATTTGGCAGCCTGCAATGTGATGACGTTCTACTGGGAATATAATTTCTCATGTTTACTTTGATTATGAGTTTAAAAGTTTCCTTCCCTGTTGTGTAAAAGTACATACATTCCTTCCTGTAATGCACTAATGTTTTAGTTAATGACAAACTTTTACGACACACCATTTTGCTAGCTCCACATGAATCATTGAACAAAAACAACTTTACGTTTACAGCTGTTGACTTCTCTCTCCCTGTGTGTCTTCTAGGCTGCTGACACGAAAACCAAAGGTGAGTGGAATGACTAACTGCCGCTCATAGCCGCATAGCTTTTTAAAAATACATGAAAATGATTGACACACACGGCCCTAATCGGCTCTGATTTTAAGGGAGTTCATATGAGCCATAAAGGTGTATACATACAGATAAGGGCTGTGTAGGAGCAGGCGCAGTGTCGTCTAACACATAGATACACAATGACTTCTCCTCTGAGCTCAGCAGTGCTGGCCAATGATTTGTGAAGACGGCACCCAGATGGGAGCTCCTAACAGTGTGGGGAGGGGATTTGGGAGGGTAAGGAGTTCAGTCAGTTCCAGGGGCGACATTATTTAAGGGGACATCTTGCCTTCTATGGTGACTTGTTCCGCTCTCTCCCAGCAGCATGTGTGCTCAACATCGGTAGTATGTATGCTATTTCTGCATGCGTTTCCATTCAGCGCGTTTTTAATTTAACCTTTATTGAAACTAGGCAAGTCAGTTAAGAGCAAATTCTTATTTACAATGACGGCCTACCCCGGCCAAAACCTCTCCTAACCTGGACGATGCTGGGACAATTGTGCGCCGCCCTATGCGACTCCCGATCACATCCGGTTGTGATACAGCTGTAGTGTCTGTAGTGACGCCTCTAGCACTGCGATGCAGTGCCTTAGACCGCTGCGCCGCTCGGTCCCCCACATCAAACGTTTCCTATTGTATTTAGTCAACAAATTAGTCTAGCGTGTGTGAAGAATGTGTGTCATTGCGTGTGAATAAGCCAGGGGGTTGTTGTTAATGCGTGTAGGTGTTAAAGCCCTGCAGGCAGGCATTAGACAGATGGGGCCAGGGCTTTGGTTCACTCTAAAGCCCATTAGAGCATCTGTTCAGGTTGCGCTGGTCAGCACCTCGCCCTCTAAAAGGTGTGTGTGTGTGTCCTGTTTGTGTTACCGGGGATTGGCCCCAACACACCCCAACAGCTAACAGCCCTCGCCAATAGGCATTGGGGTTTGGCCCGACGTCCGTTTGCATTGTGTAGAGGTCAATGGCACTTTCTTGACCTCTGACCTCGTTAAGGTCTGTCTCATTATCTCTGGGGGGAGACTCTGCTCCGTCTGTTGGGGAGTCACCAAGCGAGAAGGAACCATTTTAAGCCGAGGGGTGACTTAGGGCGTCTAACAGCAGACTGAGAAGGTTAGTTTGAAGTCAGATGACAGAGGAGTGTACAAACTGAGAGGGAAAGGAAGTGAGTCGGAAAGAAAGTGGGATGAGTGCATTCAAGTGTCAGCCTACAGAGAATAGGACCAAAAAGGAACTTGTAGAGCTGAAACAACTAAATGGACACAGTATAGCCTACTTTTAAAGTAAGCAAGAGAGAAAATGTTCTCCGCTCAATTTGCTACAGAGTCCTCTAAGTAGCATAGGACTGTTTTACTTCAGTTAGCATCCATGTCACTAATAAGGTGTGTGTGGGCAAATCAGTATGCAGCTGTGATGTCTCTTCGTCCATATCAATGATCTCTCATCACTCTCTAACACACGTTTGTACACCCACAACCCCGCTGCCTCATCCCTTCTCCAATCACCTCTCCCGCTTCCTTCTCCTCCCTTCCGCTCACGTTTCAAATTTGTTTGCGGTAATCGGTCTTGCCTGGTACGTTCATATGTATGAAAATTAGATAAGGCGCTGGCGCTGTGGAATTAACTCCTGTGCCCCCCATGAGCCATGGAGCTCCAGTGAGACGGGGGACCAGCCACCAGCCTCCCCCACCCAGGCAGTCCCTGTTGGGGTAGAATGAGAGCGCCTCAGCCCTCTATTAGTATGGAGGGCAGGGGAACGCTGATTATTCCCCACAATCAAACCCCATCTTGCTGCGCGCATACACATAATGCACCATACCCCCCCTGCTCAGAGTGACGCAATTAATGGAAACAGGTGGCGGCTTCCGAGTTTTCGTGAGCGAAAGCCATCAGTAATACCCGGGTATGCCGGACGCATTCTCTACCCAGCCCTGGCCTGGTGTAATCAGAAAAACAGCGCCTGCCTTTTTCAAGTGTTATAGAACAAACTGTAATGCGTGTCAATCTTCGGCATGCTTCAGTTCGGCTGGCTAGGCGACCCGAATGAGTGTACTTGCATACTCCCTTAAAAGTCCTTTGATGAAAAAAGCGGCTATAGTGCGGTTTGTCCATTTGAGACGCCATAGCCAGTATACACCATCTTAAAATAGTCCGAATTAATCCAAGAGCTCTTAGTTATGCAATTTTACATCTAAGTAAGATGTTTGGTGTAGTATTTCTCAATGAGAAATGCATGAAAAGGAGTTGTCTCTTGTTGAATGACAAGTATTTTATTGAAGAATCACTACTGTTGACCAATCACCGACGAAAGGGCGTAGACTTAGGCTACTGACTTCGGCTTGATTCGAGAGAAATTCTGTGCCCGAACAGCGCCAGATAAACGTACCAACAAAAAAAAATGAACAAAAACGTCACAATGTCGGCCTCCCGGGTGGCGCAGTGGTCTAGGGCACTGCATCGCAGTGCTAACTGCGCCACCAGAGTCTCTGGGTTCGCGCCCAGGCTCTGTCGCAGCCGGCCGCGACCGGGAGGTCCGTGGGGCGACGCACAATTGGCATAGCGTCGTCCGGGTTAGGGAGGGTTTGGCCGGTAGGGATATCCTTGTCTCATCACGCTCCAGCGACTCCTGTGGCGGGCCGGGCGCAGTGCGCGCTAACCAAGGGGGCCAGGTACACGGTGTTTTCTCCGACACATTGGTGCGGCTGGCTTCCGGGTTGGAGGTGCGCTGTGTTAAGAAGCAGTGCGGCTTGGTTGGGTTGTGCTTCGGAGGACGCATGGCTTTCAACCTTCGTCTCTCCCGAGCCCGTACGGGAGTTGTAGCGATGAGACAAGATAGTAATTACTAGCGATTGGATACCACGAAAATTGGGGAGAAAATGGGATAAAATTTAAATTAAATTAAAAAAAAAATTAAAAAACGTCACAATGTCGTCATTATATGCACGTACTCTACCGAACTGTTTTCGGTTGGGAAGCATGCGGACACCTTCACCCATGCTGTTTTCTCCCCTTCCCAGGAGACCCCCCCGCCCTGCTACCATGGCAACCCAACAATTGCCACAGCGAATGACATATTTACAAGGTGTCACCGCGGCGACAGGAGAACTGCATTATTTCCACCCGGGAAACCGGACGACATCACATCGTAATATGCATATTGGATTAATTTGCGATTTCACATTCAATTAATTGTCAACACTTTTTAGTTGGATTTCTTGAATCGCAATCTAATTGGGGGATAATTGACTTTCCCGTGGGGGAGGGGCGCCGTCGCCTTTCTGTGTCAAACTGCAACATTAATAAATACTCTGTAAATGAATAGTGAGTGAATGGATCCTGGTTTATGTCCTGTGGATTTATGGATGCGAAGGATAATTGCTTTGTCTCTTTGCTTGCATGTCAAGTAGAGGGGGTTGATTTAGGGGTAGAGAGGGGGATGAAGCGAAAGGGAGGGGACAGAAGGCGGGGGGGGGGGGATTTTCTGCATGTATTCATGTTGGATTATCACTCACATGCTGCAGACAAGAGGCAATTCAATATACCCTCCATTATATCATAGCTGAGAGGGCTCAAGTCACATTTAAAGGCAGATTAATAGAAAAGCGTATGTGCTGATATTAATGGCATTTAACGATGAGGCTTTGTATGGGGGAGACGGTATGTGTTGCTGAGCAGGACTGTCTGGAAGAGGCTGCCCTCCTGTCTTCTGCTTCAGGTCACATTCTGCCTTTTCATGTCCAAACCACCAACACCACTATGCCATTTTTGTGTGTTGGCGAGGATATGCTGACGAATCATATCTACGTGGGAAACATTGGCTCAGTGGTATACACATGACTCCTAAGGCACGTTGATAGAAGCTGTCCTTGTGCACAGTTCTAGGATCAGCTTACCTTCTCCTCACCGTAGCGCGAAGAAAACACACCTCTGACCTTAGATCAGTCTTTGGGCAACAATCTCCTTTGGATACACTGTATGGATAAGGGAAGACTGACTGAATCGTATCTAAGTGTGGGATTTTGGCTTAGTGTTATCTACCCATAGTTAACTGCAGTGAATTCTAACAAGCCGTCTCTATGAATCGTCTCTATGGATCAACCAGACTCCTAAAGCACGTAGAAAGTGTGGAGAGAATGGGTCGACACTGCTGAGATGAGCCCTCTGCTCATTAGTGTGTGTGTCGGGGCTCAGGGTGGGGTGGTGGGTCACAGGAGGCCCGCAGAGCAGAGGTGCATTAGGCAGGGAAACAGTTGCTCATCTCCATGGCGACGGCCTAGTACCCAGGGAAGGGTGAAGGGTGGAAAGCTGTGCCTTTTAGTCTCTATGTGTGTGTGGGGTTCTCTGACCTGCTACAGGATTTACTACTGACAGATGGAACCCATGGCACGCACTCACAAGAGACTGTCTGGGTGCATCTTAACAATCAACCATCAACCATCAAAGCTACTGATCTTTCAGTACCACTAAAGTCTATAGCCCCTCTTAACCTTTAGTACTGTCAGTCCTCTCAACTACCCTGTATCCACTTAAACAAGGCCACTAAACACAAATACACCTCATCGGTCAAATGGTTTAGTTAAATCTCCGCTACATCACTTCTTTCCCAATGTGTTTCTTGGATATGAAAAATATGTATTTTCATGGAGTCACATTAACATTTGATTTCCAATGAGAGTCATGTATGTAACAACATACAGGATGCAGATAAACCTCTTCTGTAGTCCACTTATGTGTTCTACACACAGCCCTCCCCCACTATAAACACGGTCACATATTAAAATGCGTCCTCATCACACAATGGCAGCACGTAGCTAACCTCTGACATGGATGATTCCCAGAACCCTTCAAAGCCAGGCACATACTCCACAACCGAGCCAATGGCTCCTTATGCACCAGGGCCTGCCCTCTTGACCATCATCCTTTTCGCTCAAGCTTTTTCTTCTCTTTCGGCTTAGTTAACCATTGAGTGGAGGACAGGAGGCCAAAATTACAAGTTTGGTTAGGAGTGCTTCTCCATTGAGGGTTTAATGGAATTTACAGTGTGTGTCTCGTTATAATGGTTTATTTAATTGACTCTCCTTTGAACATCAAATAGTGTTTTTAAGGCTTTAGCGACCCGAAAGGGTCTAGTATTGCAGTTTGTTTGCGCTCCTTCTCTTTCATTCTCTCTCGTTCTCACACTCATATTTGCGCTCTCTCTCGAATTCTCTATACCATTCTCTGACTCTCTCATTCTCCATTCATTCCATCTTTCATTCTCTCCCTTTACTTTGCCTCTTGCTCTGGGTGTTCCTACGATCTCTCAATCTCCCCTCTAAGTCTTTGGTGTAGGACAATGTCACACGTATCACCTGCTATCTCTCCCATCAGACATACAGGTGAATCTCCCATATATATATAAAAAAAGTTCTCTCTCACAAATGATGGCGCTAGAGAACTTGACTAGACATCATTTTGATATCGCTTTCTCTCATCCTGGTGAAGGGATTTGGTTTCCCCTCGCTTCGGAAATCTCCCGCGAAGCGCTTTAGTGTCCGTTATGGATTAAAAACAAACTCTTCCCTCAAAGAAAAGGAGTAATGTCTTGCTAGATCTCTTTTATTTAGAGCCGAGAGACGTCGTATCGTAGCTGCCATTCATGCTCACACACACACGCTCGTGTGCACACACACACACAGCTACTCTCTCCTGAGTACACTCTTTTTCACTGAGTTATTAAATGCAGATTATTCCAAAGATGGATACACAATACCCAGCTGGCTGGAATAACAGCAATTTCCCATCATAGACCAGATAAACTGTGATCATTTACACGCACAACATAGTGCTTTAATAGCTATTTAATTGTGTTGTAAAAGCACCAGTGTTGTCCTAAACAGAGGCTACTGGAGAATAGACTGGAAACACACCCAACCAACCCCCCTCGGATACACTCACATAATAAGGGATATCCACACTCACAATGTACACCCGCACACCCTCCCCCTACGTCATAGAAGCTGTGATTCATAGGGTGTGTGTGAGAGGCTGCCGGCCCAGTAACAGCCCAGCAGTCCATCTGCTTCCTCTAATGGATTCAGAGCAGCGGTGAACAATGAGAGAGACTGAATTGGATGAACGAGGGGGAGGGAGCACCAGAGAATAAAAGGGAGGGCGAGGGACAGGTTGAAGGGAGAGAATGGAATGGCTGAGCGAAGGGTGAAACGAAACAGGAGAGGGTGGACATTGTAAAAGGCAAGAGCGAGGAAGGAGAGAGAGGCGCAGGACGAAGGAGAGGGAGAGAGCCGAGGGGGGTGCGTGGTGAGAACACAGCACCCTGCCTGCTGATTGGCTGTGACTGCGTCAGGCGGGCTGAGGCTGAATTTAATCAGATATGTGCGTCACCAGCTGCCTGGTACAGCGCCCAACCAGCTAGCTAGCTCCTGCTGCTGGAGGGGCCAGCTCTGACCAGAGATGGAGGTAGATCAGCAGGCAGTATGCAGTTTATGAGCGAGAGAACCTAGTTGTGTATGCGCATATTTGAAAGTATATTGAGTGTGTGTGTCAGAGGCACAGGGGTGCACAGCTCATGTGCAGAGGGTGCTCTGTTTATAGAAACGGTGTTGGCAGTGGGACAGGCCTTTGGCAGGCAGAGGGAATACGTGGGCCTGCCTGCAGTGTTTGCTTTAACCCCCGCTGCTGCAGCACAGGACAGCTAGTCAGCCACATCAGGCCTCAACTGTTCACGTGTGGGATTCTACACAGTCACACCCTGTTAGCTTCTTGCTCGATTTTCTCTGGAGCC
This sequence comes from Salvelinus namaycush, assembly GCF_016432855.1. NCBI lineage: Eukaryota > Metazoa > Chordata > Actinopteri > Salmoniformes > Salmonidae > Salvelinus > Salvelinus namaycush. Next base: position 66,589,496 of record NC_052308.1, on the reverse strand, counting down.
ACAACTTGGTAAACATGAAAAAATGACAAAAGCTGCAGTTGTCCTAATTGGTCAGAATGATATGACCTCAAATGTCATTGTGTGCATTTATATGTGTTCATGTGTGTCGTGACAGAGTCCTGACAGTGGCTCCTGTGTTCCCAGAAGAGTGAGAGATCTGTTGCCTGGTTGCGTATCTGCATCTCTCCTGTGCCAATCCCTTCGCTCTCTCCCGTCTTCTCTCTCTCTCTTCTTTTTCCCCCCCTGAGGCATAGCTGCCAGCCTGTTGTTTTTAAAAGCAGCCTATGAATTCTCCTCTGTAGCCACCTAGGGAGTATAGAACCACAACAAACAGTGTTCACATTCACCAAACTGAGGTAGCAGCTCATGAAGGTCATAAAGTATTGAGAGACAATATGGCTGCCATGCTCTTCTATTCAGCATGGACAGTGAGCACACATATGCAGGGTGTTAACCTCTTTCCAATGCAGTTGCGTAATCCGCACCCACACACTTGTGCTACATAAGCCTTGGTGCGGACACACACACACCCACACACACACTTCCGTAAGCCTCTGTGCCGTTTCCCCTCCAGCCCTCGCGGGCAGCTCTTAGCCTGTCCAGCCTCAGCCTCCTGCTCACCCAGAGGGCTCAGCTAAGCTCCTTTAGCCACAGTAGGCTGACACAGTAGGTCCTGCTAGTACCGACTACTAATACCACTCAGTCTGGGCAAGGCTTGATTAGAGGGCTGTTCTCTCTGGGGAACTAAGACAGAGGAATGCACAGGGTCAGGCAGAGGTGAGTGTGTATGTGTAAGAACCTGCCCTTTCATGTTGTCTGGGCTGTCTGTCGGTGGTGTTCAAGCACAGGTCGGCTCATAAGGAAGGTTAGTACATGTTATTACTAACCACGTTTCGCTTGATTTCTCCTTAAGGGATATGTTTTCAATCCATGTTATACGGGTGTCAGATATTTGGGGTATAACGTTTTTTAGAATAAAACCATGCCTGGTTGCTCTAGGGTTAGAGGTCGCTTGATGTTTCAACCTATGAACATCAGTTCAAATCCACCTATGAACATCAGTTCAAATGATCAGTGTGTTCATGTCATACTCGGATCAGGGAAATGATAACACATTCAGGAGTGCACAGCTCATGTGCAGAGGGTGCTCTGGGTGCTACAACCAACAATGTTGTCTTGTAAAGTACAGTGGATTAGTGATGTGTGCTGTGCAGCATTAGCTAATACCTTGCTTCCTGTGTTGTGTTTGCGTCCTCCTCCAGTGCCAGAGCCAGCTAAGCCCAGCCCCGGTCCCCTCCACCACCCCACCACCAGTGTGACCCTGCCCCAGGCCTCACATCCCCCCTCCTACTCCTCTTCAGTCAGAACCAATGGGAAGCGCGCCCCCCCTAGCACCCAGCAAACACCACAGCAGCTGACCCCACCTCCGCCGTCGTCGTCCTCAGGCCCCCGCTACCCGCCCCGTGAGGTGCCCCCGCGTTTCCGCCAGCAGGAGCACAAGCAGCTACTGAAGAGGGGTCAGCCACTGCCAGCCGGAGCCCTGAGTAGCCTCACCGTGACCCCTGCCTCTGACCCGCTCATCCCCGGTGCCCCCGCTTCTTCCTCCTCCGCAGGCAAGCGCCACACAGGTCAGTTCCCTGCTTATTGCATCTTACCCTTGGCTAGATCTGTTTCCTCAGTAGGAATGTGGCCCGTTTCTCCGTGTAACTTGATAGAGAAGCTGATGTTACTAAATTGGTCCCATGAAATGAAGTGTCACAGGTCATCATGGTAGATGGATGAGGCTGTTCAACACGGGGCTCTACGTTGACCTTTACAAGGCACACGTGTGCGCTTAACTTGAAAAATTGTAGTAGCACACAAATACATTTAGGAGCGCAATGAATAGTATTTGAGATATTAAAGCTATAATCCCAAAAATCCCTAGGTGCGCTAGAATTCAAATTCCAGGTTGACAGCAAAATATTTAAGGCAGATATGCGAGTAAAATTGTCGCAGTGTTAGAGCCCTGCAACAGGTTGAGGAAGAATGGGGCGAATCGCAAATTCGTATGATGGGTCCATCTGTGGGTCAGTCCGAAACCTTGGTGTTACTCAGGGCAGGTGATACTACCCCTGTTCTCGCTCCGTACTAGTCCACTGACATTAGGGAATTGATGATGGTGTGTTACTCTCAGATTCTCCTCCACTCTGACCCATTGGTTCAACTGTGTTTCTACAGGGGCTCTGTGCACTGCAGATAGGCTTTAGCTTGACGCTATTGAAATATGGCCGTGATGGTGTTTAGCCGCTGAGTGTACGTGCTGTGGAGACTGGAGAGCACTCAGGACCTGTACCGCCTGCGGTCACCTTTTTTAATTAACTCAACAGTGACTGGATCTGTGGACCGCGTAGAGAAACATGTCAGGCCAAGAGACCCACTCTGGCAGTGGGCTTTAATTTCGAGCAAAAGAAAGAGTTGAGTGGACAAACAATATGAGCCTTGAGTAGATCTCTCTCAGCATTGTTTTTCCTCCAGTGAGGGAGTGGAGTCGTGCTGTCTCTGCAAGCTATCTGGTGAACCACTATGTTAGCCTACCGTCTTCCTTTTTAAGCCTCGACCCTGCAGCTTTTCTCTGACCACCAGTCTTCACATCCCAATGGAAGGTATTTCAACCAACACCTCTAGTATCTGTTGTCTTTAAATGCAGAACATACACAGATGAGCACACCGTGAATTGTTGTACGACACTTAGAGGACGAGACGGAGGAAGAGCTTGCTCCGGTGTCTGTTCACATTTTTATTTTACTCCAATCTCTCTCCTCCTCGGTGGTGCTGTCTTCCATTACTGACTGACATGTTTACTCTGAGGGGGCTGCCTGCAGCTTCACTGTAAACAGAATTTCTCTGCAGAACCCTGGGCAGCACAGGGCATTGCAGACACATGTCGCCACACACACAGTGTGTGTATACGCACTCAAGCACACACACTGATGGTCTGATATCCAACGTTTTTTTAACTGACTGGCTGGACAACTCTCCCAGGGGCCCTCTGCACAACACGGCCCCAGGCAGGAGAGGCCCATGCTGGGGAAGGCTTTAAGTCCCTGGGGTTTCTGATCAACTGTTCTTCCCTCTGGCTGTCTGCCTTGTCATACCATGAATAGCTTATTTTTCTACTGCTGTACTCCACTGCCAATTATGGAAAGAGATACAGCATTAGTCTTGGCACTGACAGTGAGGAATACAGATTTTGGATGGATGCAGTATTGAGAAGTATGCATTTGATTTGGTATCTAGCTGCGTTCTCTCAATTTTAGGAGGAAAACATCGTTTTTCCTGCCAGCATGGTACAAAATTCATGCAAACATGGGCCAATCTAATTTGTCCCCAGGCTGAATGTGAGAGACTGTGTATGTAGATGAGCTCTGTCTTTGGGGTCAGCTTATCTTTGACCTCCCTGCTGGTGTAGTCATCATGTTTCAGAGGGTACACAGACGACACAGGCGCTTCCAGCCCCAGATGCCTGCTGTGGCCAGTTACTGCCTTGATCCAGATACATCCTCTCACATCTGTCTGCCCACAGGCTCAGCTGGCTATACACACTGTAGGCCTGGATGGTCACAACACAATCAAACAATTCAATAATGAATACATTTTGTCTGACCATTTTAAAATGCACATGACTCGAGTGCGAGAACAGCAATGCATTAAAAATCTAAATGGACACAAACACGTAAGTCGTAGGCCTATTTCCATTGTGGGCCTATTTCCATTGTGGTCCTCATTAGACACAACCCAACCTCCACACCCCAATGTCTTGAGACACAATCTCAACCCCCCCTCCCCACTCTCTCCAATACAACAGCTGATGGCATTACAACCCTTCGTCTAGTAGCATAGCAGGTGCTACAGTGGGGGTCTGAGATGCAAGCCATGCTGTGGGAAACGCACTCAGTGGTCTACAACAGCTGGTTCATTCATGGCTCTGTCTCCTAAGCCCCCGGGTGACATAGCATGTGTGGCAGAAGGCATACTGTTGGCTAGATGTTGTTAACACGCATTGGCCCTGCCGCCCTTCTCATTTGGCCCCTTGGCTTTGTCTTCAAACGCCTGGGTGAGGTGGCATATTTGTTCTTTTGATTCCACTTCCAGACGCTATTGTTTTGTCTGCGGATAAAGACCAATCCATAACACGTCCCATTGATGACTGTTCAGCCAGGTATTCCCATCAGTGATCACTGCCTGATGTGCTTTAGCTGTAAGGCGATTCCTTTGATCATCGTTGTCAGGGCCACGTAAGTAAACAATGTTCAGAGGTATATGCATGACAATGACTGCACTAGTCAATGGAGTTGGCTAAAGCACATGCCGTTCTCGAGCCAGACTAGGCTAGAGAGAATGCCAGCCCTCTCCCCTCTCTCTCGCGCTCGCTCTCCCCTTTCTCTCGCTCGCTCTCCCCTCTAGCCCCTAGTGGCCTCATTAGCCCAGACTCTGCCAGGGAACCAAGAGGAAACTACCTCTCCGGTTTTAAACCCTCCTGTGCCCACTCTCACTCCCTTTCTCTCTCTGTCTCTCCATTTCTGGAAAACTAACCAGAATCTTTTGATCCCAGAGACCGGAACTCAGAAGTTCCTGAAAGGGGAAAGAGGGTCTATTTTGAGGACAAAGGGGATTAAATGGTGCGTTTACTGCTTGTGGTGCGTCACCGTGCGGTTTGGCTGGAGATAATGTGGTGGATTGGCGGTGTTGAATGAATGGGAGAATAATGGCGTCCGGTTCGGCCCCGTTCGTATGGCTCTCTGCTGCATTTCACAGCTAGCTCCAAGGCTACGCTATTGCTCATGATGTTGGCTTCAGGCACTTTATCCTTTTTGGTGCACCGTGTCTTTCTTTCTCTTCATACATACTCTCTCTCCGCTCTCTCTCTCTTCCTTTGCCACTGTCAACCCCTCCCCCATTCCCCCTCTCCCTGTCACCCTGGCTTTCATAGGGAGAGAAAGGCGGTGTCTAACTTCTGGCTACCTGCCCATGTTCCCCATGTGAGCTGCCTGCTAGCAGCATCCTCATTTATCAGCAGCAGCTTGATCTCCTGGTAGTTGTTTCCCTGGCAGGGCTACTAGCAGCACTGTCGCCTTGTCTTATTCTGAGTAGTGGACTAGTGCTCTATGATAGGAAGCTGAGCTGGTATGTGAAGTGTTTTCGTTGATGCAGATAGATGTTGTGTGTGCGTGCTCTCACAGCACTGCATCTTTGGTGCCAGGGAGCCGCAGCAGAACCAAAGAATAGAAGCCCTTTTGTTTTTATTTCTGACGCCGCTATTCATTCAGCGTGCACAATCGTACCCAATGCCCTCCTAATTGGGACCAGAATGGAAGCAGCTAGACTTACTGACGGTTGAACGCAAACAGAGATGGAATAGAACTGTCCCCTTTTTTCCTTGTTTTGGTATTGTCCCCCCGTTTCTCTCTCTCACACACACCTTTTTCCCCAAAGCAGGAAGACTTCTCACTAATCTATTGGAATGCCTACCAGAAATAAGGTCGTACAGAGTTGTAAGGAAAAGAGTGGGCAAGGTTGAGTAGACCTAAGAGACGTGACACCCACACACACACACACAAACACACAGTGACTCACACGTACACACTACGCAGCCAGCCTCAATTTCTTGGCATCATGTCAAGTAAGCAGTTGCGACGCTTTGCAGCGAGCAGTAGCAGACATATTGAATGGAGGAGGATGGCGATGGCTGCCGCGTCTCCCCGCTCTGCGTAGCGCCTCACAGCATGGTGTTGCAGCAGCACCACCTCTCTTCAGGTATTTTTCCGCTCAACCCCTGACCCCCTTCTTTACAGCTGCCGTCAGCTCTCTTCTCTTTTTCTCTCTCTCTCTCTACTCCAGGGTTTATATTTTGTTTTGCTCGTAGAGTTGTCCGTGACAGGCAGTGACGGAAAAAAATAGGGCTGAGCTGCACGCTTTTCTGTGTAGTATGTGATTGAGATATCATGCAACCTATTTTTATGCCCCTTCAGAGAAAATGTGTGCGAGAGAGAGAGCGGGGGAGCGACTAAATGAGAGGGAGAAAGCAGAGGGCAGAGCGAGACGTTCTTGCTGCAGGCAGCAGCCTCTGAGCTCTTGGCTGAGTTTCAGGTCTGCCTGATAAAATGGCGTTCCTTGCTGCTCGGCGGGCTTGAAGAGACCCAGAGAGAGGGGGGGGGAGCGACTCTAGTGTGCGTCAGAACCGCTGGTGCTGTCGTCCTCTCTCTCGCTCCTTCCTCTCACATATAAACAAAAACCTAGCCGCCTTGCAGGTATATGGATTGACATTCTTTTGCTGACGCCAACACCCACAATGAGCTTTTCTATGTTAGGTTAGCGGTTAGCTAACTCTCCGATTTGACTGAAAGGCAGGCAGGCGTACGGCAACAAAACAATGGTGTAGAAACGGTGCCAAACCTACCAAAGCAAAAGCCTGCCGAAGACGCTGACTCTCCCACACCCACACAGGGCTCTCTGTTGGAACGACTCCTAAAATATGCAAATCATGCAAAACCTCTTTGGTTGTTGTGGGCGCTGGCCACTGACATTAGATGTTATGTGTACTGACTTTAATGCATTTGTTTCTCGAAGGCCATGAGGAAGTGATGGTGGTTGTGGTTCAGTTGTGGGTTTAAGTTGTATTAAATAGTCCCGGTGAGTAACAATGGAGAGTTACGATCAATGTGGTATGGAGATATGTGTTCCTAAGTGAACAAAGCCATAGAAAAGTTGTCCCAAATGGCACCCGATTCCCTTTTTATAGTGCACTACTTTTGAACAGAGCATATAGGGTACTTGCATAAGGATCCATGGTGTGCTTACATAAGGATCACTCAGCCTAATGCATGCTGGTCTGTCACTGTGCATTGTGGGATGATGTGTCTTGGACGGGCAGCTCAGCTTGACCCTAGATGCCCCAGATGTTTTCTATTTGTGCTGTTTTGAGAGGGGGGGTGGGAGAGGCGGAACCGAACAGCCTGCTCACCAAAAATGTAATAGGAGAAACTTTTAATGGGAAATCTTTTGCAACATTGTTGGAAGTTAGGATTTGAGATGGGAATTTTGTGGTACCTCTGTGGTTACACTTTCTAGGAAGTGTAGAGCTGATTGCAGGTTGTGTGTGTGCATGCGTAGAGCTATATAGCCTACAGTGACGACTCTTTGTGATAAGGCAGTCTGAGAAGAGGAGATAAGTATGTTGAGGGGAAAATTGCATTTGGAGGGACTCAGAGGCGTGTTGCGCAGTATCTTAAGCCTAACCACATATCTGTCAGTCAGTGCGTCTCAAACGGAAGCTAGTCCCCCCACTATTTGACAGGATTGTGTTGACCATAGCTTTATCTGTGATGGATAAACTCCAGGTAATTATGCAAATCACGGAACGATCTGATAGAATCCAATGGACTCCAATAGCGAGCTAATAGAAGGTAAGAATCTCTATTTGAAACGAGGTGATGACCAAATACGGCCTACCCGACTGTTTCACACAAACGCATATTAATAAAAAATTCCGTGACGCGTCAAAGGAAAGCCGGAGGCTATACGTTTTCTAAATGTCTAAGACAACTTTGACATTGAATGCTTTTGTCATAGATAATATAGCTAGCAATGGGATACCTTTCTTTTTGATATGACAATTGATGAGCTTATTGGATTCGTGAATTACAAAAACAAATATATTATAATACAGCCTTCAACAATGAGCAGTTTCATAACATAAGCAGGATTGAGGTCAGTCTCATTTCTATGTAGTCTGAATTTACTCAATTGAAATTAAAATGGGCCCCGACCCTGCTCTAAAGTAATGAAGGCGAGTGGGAACAGCAGTGTTCTTAGTTCCTCTCTGTAGATAAGACCAGTTTAGTGGTTGGTTTGGCTTTGCATGGTGGTTGGTGGATCAATACCACCTCTCTCCAGCAGCATTAATAAGGCCATTGGATTAGCTGCCTCTCATTGATTCATTACAGCCTCATGGCATGAAATGAGCCTATTATTAGTTGTTACCGGGACTGGTTTCTCTCATCGGTGTTAGTGAGAGTATTGTGTGTCTGTAGGCTGAGGCTATGTTGCACAGTGTGGGCTAGACTTACACTACCGTTCAAAGGTTTGGGGTCACTTAGAAATGTCCTTGTTTTTGAAAGAAAATTTTTAAAAATGGTCCATTTTTAAAATAACATCAAATTGATCAGAAATACAGTGTAGACATTGTTAATGTTGTAAACGGCTATTGTAGCTGGAAACTTTTAATGATTTTTAATGGAATATCTACATAGGTGTACAGAGGCCAATTATCAGCAACCATTTACATTTAACCATACAACCATCACTCCTGTGTTTCAATGGCACGTTGTTAGCTAATCCAAGTTTATCATTTTAAAAGGCTAATTGATCATTAGAAAACCCTTTTTGCAATTATGTTAGCACGGCTGAAAACTGTTGTGCTGATTTAAAGAAGCAATAAAACTGGCCTTTAGATTAGTTGAGTATCTGCAGCATCAGCATTTGTGGGTTCGATTACAGGCTCAAAATGGCCAGAAACAAAGAATTTTCTTCTGAAACTCGTCAGTCTATTCTTGTTCTGAGACATGAAGGCTATTCCACTCACCAGTCTCAACGTCAACAGTGAAGAGGTGACTCCAGGATTCTGGCCTTCTAGGCCCTGTTCCTCTGTCCAGTGTCTGTGTTTTTTTGCCCATCTTAATCTTTTCTTTTTATGGGCCAGTCTGAGATATAGCTTTTTCTTTGCAGCTCTGCTTTAGAAGGCCGGCATCCCGGAGTCGCCTCTTCACTGTTGACGTTGAGACTGGTGTTTTGCGGGTACTATTTAATGAAGCTGCCAGTTGAGGACTTGTGAGGCGTCAGAGTGTCTAGTTTGAGAAACAAATGTACTTGTCCTCTTACTCAGTTGTGCACCGGGGCCTCCCACTCCTCTTTCTATTCTAGTTAGAGCCAGTTTGTGCTGTTCTGTGAAGGTAGTAGTACACAGCGTTGTACAAGATCTTCAGTTTCTTGGCAATTTCTCACATGGAATAGCCTTCATTTCTCAGAACAAGAATAGACTGACGAGGAACAAAAAATGTGCTTTTCTTTCAAAAACAAGGACATTTCTAAGTGACCCCAAACTTTTGAACGGTAGTGTATATCTTGTTTTTCTCCCTCTTTTGGTGTGAGGACATATATTAATAGGAGCATTTTTTTGTGTTCTGATTATTATACAATTTTATGCTGTTTTATGATTTATTTTATTTTGTTTTTTCAGTGTGTGTGTGTGAAGGAAAGAAATATAGAATTGAAGACAGCAGAGTTTTAATGTGCGTACTCTGCAGTCTCCACAGTGTCGGAGTATAGCTGTGTCTAGCAGCCCAGACCTGGTAGTGCTTTGTGGGGACCTGCTGGAGCATAGGGAGTGATAGATGAGGAGCCATCTTGGTTTCATTTCAATAAATGAGCAGCTTTCCACTTGGGCTTCCCTTCACGGCCACAGCTAGGGGAGAAAACATGGAGACTAATGGGCCTCTCAGTTCAGGGGGAGAGAGTAGGGAGGGAAGGGGGAAGAGGGAGAGAGCAGGTGGGAGGGAGTGTTCCATTTCACCCACTCACATAGAGGAAGAGTAGGAAGGAAGGAGGGCTAGTGGGAGTGAAAGTAGGAGAGGGAGGGCTCCTATCTCTCACCCAGTCACTCCACATCTGACTGCACCAAAGCAGGAATATATGGATATGCCATAGCTAATAGGATATGGAGCATGGTCTGCTGTACATTCTGATTATGGCAGGCATCTGACTGGAGAACAGACCAGGAGAGCGTGACCATTGCTCTCCTCTCACTGCCGCCAAGTCGGATGGTAACAGTTTAACCAACCAAGGAGATACAGTACAATGACTTCTTCCAGGAGCTGAGGGAGTTGGTGTTCTCTCTGTTTCTCTGTCTCTCTCTCAAATGTTTTCTCCTGGTTAAATAAATACAACTTTCTCTCTTTTTCTCCTCCAGACCTGCCCTTCCAGAGTAGTCCTGGTGCCCAGTATGAGAATCCCCACTGGGGAGCCTTACCACCAGCCACCGACCGCAGCAACACCACCACCAGTAGTAGCTGGGATCAAGTGATCATCGACGGGAGCGACACCGAGGCCTGGCCCTCCATCAGTCGCAGCAGCGTCAGCCGACCAGCGAATCCTCCAGAATGTGCCACAGCCGCTGACTGTACAAACCCAGAGACAAGCAGCAACATGAGCATGGCCGCGGGGGCTACTAGCCAGCAGGCCCACTACCCCTCCTCTCTCAAAGCTAACGTCGCTAGCATGATGCAGCCTAGCGGTGGCCAGGGAGTTGGAGCCATCGGCAGCAGGGGCTGGGGCTCCGGACCAGGCCCCATCACCATGGGCCCCACTGAGGGAGCCAAACCCGACGGCCTTGGGCCCAACATGGGTCGGAGTGGAGGAGCACCCAGCTGGAACTCCCAGCCCAGCTTTAGCCTGAACCTGAACCCCAACGCCAACCCCTCGGCCTGGCCCGTGCTGGGGCAAGAGGGGGCTGGAGGTGGCCCGAACCCCGCCTCACTACCACCCAACGGTAGCCTGGGAGGGGACGAGAACAACAGCAGCAGCACCTGGGGAGGCATGATGAGCCCTGATGCCCCGTCCTCCAATAAGAATGTGTCTTTCAGCAGCATGGAACACCCCAACCTTAACACTGACGGACAAAACAGCCATCACACTAAGCAACCCCTCAGCCCCATCCACGGTCTGCCCGGCTGGGGAGGCCAGTCCCCTACTGAGTCCTCCCAGCTCAACGGAGACTCAGGGAGCTCCGTCTGGGGCAACGGAGACACCAAGACATCTGCTGACTCCTCCTCCAAGAACTCAGGCTGGGACTCAGCACCCTCCGGAGGCATGTCCGGCTGGGGCCACTCTGGCAGCGGGAGTGGCAGTGGAGAAGGAGGCTGGGGAGGAGACTGGGGGAAGCACTCCAGCGGTGGAGGAGAGGTCAAAGGAGGCTGGGATTCCTCAGATGGCCCAGCCCAGGACCAGCAGGTGAGCTCCTGGGGCCAGCCAACCCCGGCCCCGGCTAGTGAGGGTAGCGGGAGCGGTGGCAGCGAGGGGCGCATCCATCGCAGGGATCAGACTGGCAGCGAGGACGGAGGCCCCCCTTCCCTGCCTCGGCAGGACCTGGACCCCCGTGTGCTCTGCAACACAGGCTGGGGCCAGACGCCCGTCCGCCAGCACACCTCCTGGGAGATGGAGGAGCAGCGTGTCGCCAACGAGAGGAAGACCAGCGAGATGAGGGGAGGCGGTGGAGGGGACACATGGAGGGGCTCCAACAGCCCCTCTTCCGGATCCCCACCAGATCCCCGGAACGGGGGAGCCAACCCCAACCTGGGACCATCTCAGAGGCCAGGCTCAGGGGGCTCCGGAGGCAAGAGCGAAGGCCCCTCAGGCTGGGGAGGCCCTCCACCCTCAGGCTGGGGGGAGCAGCCTGTCAACAAGGCCCCCAACGGTTCCGTCAGTGGCTGGGGGGACCCCATGGCCCAAGGCCCCAATACCACAAACAATGGCCCAAAGAGTGGAGGTCAATCCTGGGGTGTCCCTGAGGAGAAGTCCTCCCCTACCTGGGACGACGGGCCAGCCAAGACCCAGCAGAACCAAACCCAGAGCTGTGGAGAGGGGCCCAAGTCCTCCTCCCACGGCTGGGGCTCCGGCCACGGAAGTGGCAGCAATGGATCCAACGGCGGAGAGTGGAGAGAACCGGCCGAGGTGAAGAAGAATGGGTCCTCCAGCCACATGTGGGAAGGAGAAGGAGGAAATGGACGAGGAGGGTGGAAGGACAGCCCCAGAGGGGGTGGAGGAAATGGGGGCGGCTGGGGGTCGAAGCCTGCCCCTGCTGTTGGAGTTGGTGGCTGGGGGGAGACCCAGACCCAGCACCCCAACGGCCCAGCACCAGGATGGGGCTCCAAGCCCCAGGAAAGCCCCAGCGGCCCAGCACCAGGATGGGGCTCCAAGCCCCAGGAAAGCCCCAGCGGCCCAGCACCAGGATGGGGCTCCAAGCCCCAGGAAAGCCCCAGTGGCCCAGCACCAGGATGGGGCTCCAAGCCCCAGGAAAGCCCCAGCGGCCCAGCACCAGGATGGGGCTCCAAGCCCCAGGAAAGCCCCAGCGGCCCAGCACCAGGATGGGGCTCCAAGCCCCAGGAAAGCCACAGCGGCCCAGCACCAGGATGGGGCTCCAAGCCCCAGGAAGGCCCCAACGGCCCAGCACCAGGATGGGGCTCTAAGCCCCAGGAAAGCCCCAACGGTCCTTCCCCAGGATGGGGCTCCAAGCCTCAAGAAAGCCCCAACTGCAATAGTGGAGGAGGTGGACCAGGAGGAGGCAGCATGGGGTCCTGGGGCGGCCCTGCATCTGTAAGGCAGAGTTCCAACCCCGGCTGGGGCCCGGGGAGCTCCGGAGCCAAACCCGACCCAGCGATGGAGCCCACTGGCTGGGAGGAACCCTCTCCTCCCTCCATCCGCCGCAAGATGGAGATCGATGACGGCACGTCCACCTGGGGAGACCCCAGCGCCTACAACAAGACCGTGAATATGTGGGACCGCAACAACCCCACTGGAGGTAACGGTAGCCAAGGGAACAACCCCACCCAGCCGCCGACCAGCAAGAGTAGCGGATGCTTGACCGTCAACAACAGCCACAACAACCACTCCTCCGTCCCCCCTAGCAACAACAATCACCACCACATGAACCACCACCACCTGCACCACGGACAGCCCCCGCCACACAGCCAGCACCACGGCAACAACAATGGATCCGCCAACACCGCTGCCCCGCACCAGGGCGGAGGACCCCAGGGCAGACCGTCTATGGCCAACCCAGGTAAGAAACAGACCCCATTCACTGTCTGAAATGTCTGTTAACTTCTTACGGCTGAAATCCCGTTAACGGGATCGATTTGACAACAGCCAGTGAAAGTGCATGGCGCCAAATTCAAACAACAGAAATCTCATAATTAAAAATCCTCAAACATACAAGTATTATAAACCATTTTAAAGATAAACTTGTTGTTAATCCCACCACAGTGTCTGATTTCAAAAAGGCTTTACGACGAAAGCATACCATGCGATTATGTTAGGGCAGCACCTAGTCACAGAAACACAGCCATTTTTCCAGCCAAAGAGAGGAGTCACAAAAAGCAGAAATAGAGATAAAATTAATCACTAAACTTTGATGATCTTCATCAGTTGGCACTCATAGGACTTCATGTTACACAATACATGTTATGTTTTGTTCGATAAAGTTCATATTTATATCCAAAAATCTGTTTACATTGGCGCGTTATGTTCAGAAATGCATTCTCAAACAAACATCTGGTGAAAGTGCAGAGAGCCACATCAAATTACAGAAATACTCATCATAAATGTTGATGAAAATACAAGTGTTATGCATGGAAATAAAGATATACTTCTCCTTAATGCAACCGCTGTGTCAGATTTCAAAAAAGCTTTACGGAAAAAGCACCCCATGCAATAATCTGAGTACAGCGCTCAGGCACCAAAACAAGCCATACAGATAAGATACCCGCCATGTTGTGGAGTCAACAGAAGTCATAAATAGTATTATAAATATTCACTTAACTTTGATGATCTTCATCGGAATACAATCCCAGGAATCCGAGTTCCACAATAAATGTTTGTTTTGTTTGATAAAGTCCATCATTTATGTCCAAATAACTCCTTTTTGTTCGCATTTAGTTCACAAATCCAAATTCATGAGGCGCAGGCACACTTAGTCCAGACAAAGTCAAAAAGTTCCATTACAGTTCGTAGAAACATGTCAAACGATGTATAGAATCAATCTTTAGGATGTTTTTATCATAAATCTTCAATAATGTTTCAACCAGACAATTCCTTTGTCTTTAGAAATGAAAAGGAACGCAGCTCGCTCTCACGGGTGCGCGCATGATTTAGCTCATGGCATTCTGCCAGACCCCTTAGTCAAACAGCTCTTATTCTCTCCCCCTTCACAGTAGAAGCCTGAAACAAGGTTCTAAAGACGGTTGACATCTAGTGGAAGCCTTAGGAAGTGCATTCGGACCAAATTTACACTATCTTGGATAGGCAAAGACTTGAAAACCTACAATCCTCAGATTTCCCACTTCCTGGTTAGATTTTCTCTCAGATTCTTGCCTGCCATATGAGTTCTGTTATACTCATAGACATCATTCAAACAGTTTTAGAAACGTCAGAGTGTTTTCTATCCAAATATACTAATAATATGCATATCTTAGCTTCTGGGCCTGAGTAGCAGGCAGTTTACTCTGGGCACCTTATTCATCCAAGCTACTCAATTCTGCCCCCCATCCATAAGAAGTTAAACTGGTTATTATGCACCGCTGTAATGTATTGTGGTATTAGCCCTGTGATTAACCTATACTGGAAAGACTGCAAGTGAGAGACTTATGTCGTATGTCTAAAGAAATATCCAATGTTGAAGTATATATTTTGTCATTAAATATTAGTGCAGTGCGATTAACCAAAATGTTTTATTAATCGTTTTTAAACAACTAATTGAGCGACTATGGTTCAATTATTGAAATTCTATTTTGTTTGGGGTTTTCTGTGAGCTCAATGCACACACACAGCGCACAGCGCTAGATATGGAACAGATGAAGCCCTAACTGCGATGTGGTAAGGAGTTTGGTAATTACCTACAATGATCATAATCCATTGCGTGCCTACTTGTCCGGTCTGTGTCTTTTACGCCTGCTACATAAGAGACAGAAGAATGTGTGATCAAGAGTGATAGAGAGCAGTTGCATAGCAGTTCTCTAACTGAAAATACATGATCTAAATGATTGATAGTTGGTATTCAGCAGTCATGCCTTATTTACTTTGAACTACAAAATACTGATTTTGTCAGACAATACAGGCAGCAACTCTATAGAGATGAGATAATGTTTTGGAATTAAATAATAGTCATCAAATAAAACACATTTAATATACACAACAAGTGAGATATTTGAGTAAAGTAATGTGAATGAAGGTTAATAGGTGATAAGCCGTAATGGACAGTCACTACCATCATGGGACTTTTATTTATTGTTTTATTGTGTGTTACAGCATTTAACCCACATAATGCATAGTGCATTTAATGTAAAATTATTGGAATTGAAATGTGTTTAATCGAAACCGAAACGATCTCAAAAAGCACTAATCGCTCAGCATTATTGAACATGCACAATGCCAGGGCTTTTCAAGGCACCCCACTGCAAAGACAAAAGCTTCAGTGAAAGCTGACTGGCAGGAAGGCACTGTTCTCGCTAAAAGGTTATGGATGAGTGAGACCAGTGCCCCCTGCTGTTTTTCTATGTACAACCCCTGTAACCAGAGACTGATCAGCCAGGCTTGGCACACACTGCTCTAGTCTGCCTGCTTACAGTCCTCCTCAGTGGACTCAGCCAGCTCGGACAAGAGGGTCTGGGAACTGGGCCAGGAATTAAACAGTCATGGCTGCCGTCCTCCTCTCTCCCTCGCCTTCTCTGCCTTCCTCTCTCCCTCCCCTTCTCTGCCTTCCTCTCTCCCTCCCCTTCTCCGCCTTCTTCTCTCCCTCCCCTTCTCCGCCTTCTTCTCTCCCTCCCCTTCTCCGCCTTCCTCTCTCCCTCCCCTTCTCCGCCTTCCTCTCTCCCTCCCCTTCTCCGCCTTCCTCTCTCCCTCCCCTTCTCCGCCTTCCTCTCTCCCTCCCCTTCTCCGCCTTCCTCTCTCCCTCCCCTTCTCCGCCAGACTTTTCTGTCAGAGCCTAAAAGCCATCTGACTATATAGAGCACCATCATGGCACAGAGTCAACCTATGTTCTAGTCCAAAATGGCACCCTATTCCCTATATAGTGCACTACTTTTGGCCAGAGCCCTATGGGTTTGGTCAAAGGTAGTGTACTATATAAAGAATAGGGTGCCATTTGGTACAAAACAATACTGCCTCTGATTTAACATGTAACAACTTGGCTCACTGTTTTACGAGGAAAAGCCCGAGGATTGAGAGTAGAACGGGGTGTAGTGCAAGTGAATGAATGGAAGCTAGCACACACTGTTCCTCAGTAGTTTTATGGTTACATTTTCATCAGTAATGGAACCAGTTAGTTGGCAGTAAAACTAGACTGCCAGACTGCAATTGCTAACAATATGTCAGATCACTGTTTGCTGGTCTTGTAAGTGAAAATACTTGCAATAGTGTTGCGCACACTACTTTAAAGCATACATTATAAATATGTCCTCTCCTCTCCCAGGCTGGGGGGAGCTGCCCAGTGTCCAGCAGCCCAAGCCAGAGCCGGCATGGGGGGAGCCCGCTGGCCCCTCTCCTGCAGTGGACAACGGCACCTCTGCCTGGGGCAAACCCCCTGGTGTTCCTGGAGGCTGGGGCGATGGGGGGCACGAGCCCAATGGACCCTACAGGAGGGGAAACAACGGACCCTCTGGACCTGCACCCTGCAAGCCAGGTTAGGGCCACACGCCGTTGGTGTACAAACATGGTCAACACTCATCTTATCAGTAAACAACAACAAAAATAATACTCTATTGTGTTTGTATGCATCTGAAAGTTTCTGTTAAAGATTTGCTTTTCTAGATGTCTTGAATAACATTGTGTCACTAGAGGTTTCCCTGGTTGCATGCTTTGATCAATTTGGCAGTTCTTGTTTGTGCTTTTTAAATAACTGTTATACAAGAAGGCAAGCAAGAAATGAAGGGACTTGTGTGACAATACTGGCACCAAGTGGTTGCATTGCCAATTGCACGCAAAGGAGTTGCCCTTGATCTTTGCAAGCAGTCAAAACTCAAATCAAAGTGTATTGGTCCCATGCACATAGTACAGTT
The DNA here is from genome assembly GCF_016432855.1 of Salvelinus namaycush. Taxonomy (NCBI): domain Eukaryota; kingdom Metazoa; phylum Chordata; class Actinopteri; order Salmoniformes; family Salmonidae; genus Salvelinus; species Salvelinus namaycush. Next base: position 66,572,631 of record NC_052308.1, on the reverse strand, counting down.
AAATTCTTGCTTGTCAACGTGCTATGCTTAGACTCCAAAGACTGCAGTATATTGGTTCAGCAGAAACACAGATACTAAGGTTAGCTTGAGACTATTGTTTGGCACTGCAGTCAGGTGTCAGATTTCAGTGAACTAGCTAGATTACAAGAAGGCACTTACTAAATAATCTTTAATTAGTATTCAACTCCACAACATTCACATTTACACTGCACTGCTCCTCTTCCAGCCCTCAAATCTATGCAAGACGGTTGGGGAGGTGGGAGGGAGGAGGAGATGGGCATGTCTTCTGGCCAATGGGATGCTGATGCCGGAGACATGTGGAACAGCCCCGCCTCCCAGGAGAACAGCACCTCCTGTAACTCGTGGGGCCAGCCACCCAAGAAGGGCCCGCCCAAGGGTAAGATGGGCAACCAGCCAGACGAAGCCTGGATCATGAACCGTCTCATCAAGCAGCTCACTGACATGGGTTTCCCGGTATGAATGTGATACATTTTGCAATGTCAGAATCAGACCTGGTTTCAAATACTATTTGATATATTTCAATAACTTTTACTCCAGCCTCCTGGAGGGGGGGGGGGGTTACAGTTTTGTGATGATTTTGTCCATTAAGCCAGGCAAGTTCTGTCAAGCACAGTATTTGAAATTATTTGAAATTGTTTCAGAATCCATGTATTTAAATGCATGTACAGTTGAAGTCGGAAGTTTACATACACTTAGGTTGGAGTCATTAAAACTAGTTTTTCAACCACTTCAACTGTATTGTTACCAAACTATAGTTTTGGCAAGTAGGTTAGGACATCTACTTTGTGCATGACACAAGTCATTTTTCTAACAATTGTTTACAGACAGATTATTTCACTTATAATTCACTATCACAATTCCAGTGGGTCAGAAGTTTACATACACTAAGTTGATTGTGCCTTTAAACAGCTTGGAAAATTCCAGAAAATTAAGTCATGGCTTTAGAAGCTTCTGATAGGCGAATTGTCATAATTTGAGTCAATTGGAGGTGTACCTGTGGATTTAGGCCTACCTTCAAACTCACTGCCTCTTTGCTTGACATGGCCGAGTTCTTTTGATTTTCCCAAGTCTGGTTCATCCTTGGGAGCAATTTCCAAACGCCTGAAGGTACCACGTTCATCTGTACAAACAATAGTACGCAAGTATAAACACCATGGGAGCATGCAGCCATCATACCGCTCAGGAACGAAACGCGTTCTGTCTCCTAGAGATGAACGTACTTTGGTGCGAAAAGTGCAAATCAATCCCAGAACAACAGCGAAGGACCTTGTGAAGATGCTGGAGGAAACGGGTACAAAAGTATCTATATCCACAGTAAAACGAGTCCTATATCGACATAACCTGAAAGGCTGCTCAGCAAGGAAGAAGCCACTGCTCCAAAACAGCCATAAAAAAGCCAGACTACGGTTTGCAACTGCACATGGGGACAAAGATTGTACTTTTTGGAGAAATGTCCTCTGGTCTGATGAAACAAAAATATAACTGTTTGGCCATAATGACCATTGTTATGTTTGGAGGAAAAAGGGGGAGGCTTGCAAGCTGAAGACACCATCCCAACCGTGAACCACGGGGGTGGCAGCATCATGTTGTGGGGGTGCTTTGCTGCAGGAGGGACTAGTGCACTTCACAAAATAGATGACTTCATGAGGAAGAAAAATTATGTGGATATTTTGAAGCAACATCTCAAGACATCAGTCAGTGGTCGCAAATGGGTCTTCCAAATGGATAATGACCTAAGCATACTTCCAAAGTTGTGGCAAAATGGTTTAAGGACAACAAAGTCAAGGTATTGGAATGGCCATCACAAAGCCCTGACCTCAATCCTATAGAAAAATTTGTGGGCAGAACTGAAAAAGCGTGTGCGAGCAAGGAGGCCTACAAACCTGACTTAGTTACACCAGCTCTGTCAGGAGGAATGGGCCAAAATTCACCCAACTTATTGTTGGAAGGCTACCCAAAATGTTTGACCCACGTTAAACAATTGAAAGGCAATGCTACCAAATACTAATTGAGTGTATGTACACTTCCTACTTCAACTGTATCAAGCATGTAGTCAGTGTGTTGTATAGTTGAGGTTGTCACTGACTTGGTGTCTCATGTTGTCATTGTGTTACAGAGGGATCCTGCTGAGGAGGCTCTGAAGAGCAACAACATGAACCTGGACCAGGCCATGAGTAGGTTTTCCCTCTGTATCTCTGACTGTGTGTGTGTGTGTGTGTATATCTCTGACTGACTGTGTGTGTCTGACTGTGTGTGTCTGACTGTGTCTGTCTGACTGTGTCTGTCTGACTGTGTGTGTGTCTGTGTGTCTGACTGTGTGTGTGTGTGTGTCTGTCTGTCTGTCTGTCTGACTGTGTGTGTGTCTGTCTGACTGTGTGTGTGTCTGTCTGACTGTGTGTGTGTCTGTCTGACTGTGTGTGTGTCTGTCTGACTGTGTGTGTGTCTGTCTGAGTGTGTGTCTGTCTGTCTGTCTGACTGTGTGTGTGTCTGTCTGTCTGACTGTCTGTCTGTCTGTCTGTCTGTCTGACTGTGTGTGTGTGTGTCTGTCTGACTGTGTGTGTCTGACTGTGTGTGTGTGTGTGTGTGTGTCTGTCTGTCTGTCTGTCTGTCTGACTGTGTGTCTGTCTGACTGTGTGTGTGCGTAACTGGCTGTGTGTGTGTGCCTGACTGGCTGTGTGTGTGTGCCTGACTGGCTGTGTGTGTGTGCCTGACTGGCTGTGTGTGTGTGCCTGACTGGCTGTGTGTGTGTGCCTGACTGGCTGTGTGTGTGTGCCTGACTGACTGTGTGTGTGTGCCTGACTGACTGTGTGTGTGTGCCTGACTGACTGTGTGTGTGTGCCTGACTGACTGTGTGTGTGTGCCTGACTGACTGTGTGTGTGTGCCTGACTGACTGTGTGTGTGTGCCTGACTGACTGTGTGTGTGGGTCTGACTGACTGTGTGTGTGGGTCTGACTGACTGTGTGTGTGGGTCTGACTGACTGACTGTGTGGGTCTGACTGACTGACTGTGTGTGGGTCTGACTGACTGACTGTGTGTGGGTCTGACTGACTGACTGTGTGTGGGTCTGTCTGACTGTGTGTGTGTGGGTCTGTCTGACTGTGTGTGTGTGGGTCTGTCTGTCTGTCTGTCTGTCTGTCTGTCTGTCTGTCTGACTGTGTGTCTGTCTGACTGTGTGTGTGCGTAACTGGCTGTGTGTGTGTGCCTAACTGGCTGTGTGTGTGCCTGACTGACTGTGTGTGTGCCTGACTGACTGTGTGTGTGTCTGTCTGACTGTGTGTGTCTGTCTGACTGTGTGTGTCTGTCTGACTGTCTGACTGTGTGTCACTGTGTGTGTGTGTGTGTGTGTGTGTCTGTCTGACTGTGTGTCTGTCTGACTGTGTGTGTGTGTGTGTGTGTGTGTGTGTGTCTGTCTGTCTGTCTGTCTGTCTGTCTGTCTGTCTGTCTGTCTGTGTGTCTGACTGTGTGTGTCTGACTGTGTGTGTGCCTAACTGGCTGTGTGTGTGCCTAACTGGCTGTGTGTGTGCCTAACTGGCTGTGTGTGTGCCTAACTGGCTGTGTGTGTGCCTAACTGGCTGTGTGTGGGTGTGTGTGTGTGTGGGTCTGACTGTGTGTGTGTGTGTGTGTGTGTGTGTGGGTCTGACTGTGTGTGTGTGTGTGTGTGTGGGTCTGACTGTGTGTGTGTGTGTGTGTGTGGGTCTGACTGTGTGTGTGTGTGTGTGGGTCTGACTGTGTGTGTGTGTGTGTGTGTGGGTCTGACTGTGTGTGTGTGTGTGTGTGTGTGTGTGGGTCTGACTGTGTGTGTGTGTGTGGGTCTGACTGTGTGTGTGTGTGGGTCTGACTGTGTGTGTGTGTGTGTGGGTCTGACTGTGTGTGGGTCTGACTGTGTGTGTGTGTGTGTGTGTGTGTGGGTCTGACTGTGTGTGTGTGGGGGTCTGACTGTGTGTGTGTGTGGGGGGGGGGGGTCTGACTGTCTGTGTGACTGTCTGTGTGACTGTCTGTGTGGGTCTGACTGTGTGTGTGTGTGGGTCTGACTGTGTGTGTGTGTGTGTGTCTGTGTGTGTGGGTCTGACTGTGTGTGTGGGTCTGACTGTCTGTGTGTGTGGGTCTGACTGTCTGTGTGCGTGTGTGTGTATGCGTATTCCATATTTATCTGACCTTTCTCTCTCCTAAGGCGCTTTGTTGGAGAAGAAGACTGAACTGGACAAGCGGGGCATGGGCATGTCAGACTACAACAACGGGATGAACAAGCCGCTGGGTTGCCGTCCCCAGGCCCTCTCCAAAGACCCCTCCTCGGACCGCAGCCCATTCCTAGACAAGGTACTATATGAATGCCACTAGCATTGTATCAGGAATCGACCGCAGTTCTGTCCATACAATAGAAAGCTAGCTAGTGAAAGGCATGTCCATTGACGAAGGATTAAACCACACACACACACACACACCTGCCAATGAAAATGAAATGGTGAAAATACAGAGGTCTTTGAGTTTTTCAGTCCCACCTTTTCTTATTACCGGGGTTGGGATTATGAGAAGTTTACATCCTTTGTAAAACGTGCCATACAAAAAAAGTGATTAACTGAAATGATTTACTGACTGATCTTGTCTCCCCTCCTCCCTGGTTCCAGGACGGTGGTCTGTCAGATGACGCCCCCCCCTCACCGTTTCTGCCTTCTCCCGTCAGCCTGAAGCTCCCTCTGGTTAACAACCTGCAGCCTGGGCTGGCCCTGGGCTCCCCGGGGCTCAACATGCAAAACTTAAACAACAGACAGGTAAGGGGGGTGAAAGGCATGCGCTGCACCTGTAGAGGACAGGAGTCAGGATCAAAGTCTCGTAATGAGGTAGTCCTTCCTGCGATTTACTGTTAAGACGTTGGTTCAGATCCCGTCTGTGACACATACATACACACAAATAAATTTAGCAAAAAAAGAAACGTCCTCTCACTGTCAACTGCGTTTATTTTCAGCAAACTTAACATGTGTAAATATTTGTATGAACATAACAAGATTCAACAACTGAGACATAAACTGAATAAGTTCCACAGACATGTGACTGACAGAAATGGAATAATGTGTCCCTGAACAAAGGGGGGGTTAAAATCAAAAGTAACAGTCAGTATCTGGTGTGGCCACCAGCTGCATTAAGTACTGCAGTGCATCTCCTCCTAATGGACTGCACCAGATTTGCCAGTTCTTGCTGTGAGATGTTATCCCACTCTTCCACCAAGGCACCTGCAAGTTCCCGGACATTTCTGGGGGGAATGGCCCTAGCCCTCACCCTCCGATCCAACAGGTCCCAGATGTGCTCAATAGGATTGAGATCCGGGCTCTTCGCTGGCCATGGCAGAACACTGACATTTCTGTCTTGCGGGAAATCACGCACAGAACGAGCAGTATGGCTGGTGGATTGTCATGCTGGAGGGTCATGTCAGGATGAGCCTACAGGAAGGGTATCACATGAGGAAGGAGGATGTCTTCCCTGTAACACACAGTGCTGAGATTGCCTGCAATGACAACAAGCTCAGTCCGCTGATGCTGTGACACCGCCCCAGACCATGACGGACCCTCCACCTCTAAATCGATCCCGCTCCAGAGTACAGGCCTCAGTGTAACTCTCATTCCTTCGACGATAACCGTGAATCCGACCATCACCCCTGGTGTGACAAAACCGTGACTCATCAGTGAAGAGCACTTTTTGCTAGTCCTGTCTGGTCCAGTGACGGTGGGTTTGTGCCCATAGGTGACGTTGTTGCCGGTGATGTCTGGTGAGGACCTGCCTTACAACAGCCTACAAGCCCTCAGTCCAGCCTCTCTCAGCCTATTGCGGACCGTCTGAGCACTGATGGAGGGATTGTGCGTTCTAGGTGTAACTCGGGCAGTTGTTGTTGCCATCCTGTACCTGTCCTGCAGGTGTGATGTTCGGATGTACCGATCCTGCGCAGGTGTCTGCCACTGCGAGGACAATCAGCTGTCTGTCCTGTCTCCCTGTAGCGCTGTCTTAGGCGTCTCACAGTACGGACATTGCAATTTATTGCCCTGGCCACATCTGCAGTCCTCATGCCTCCTTGCAACATTTCTAAGGCATGTTCACGCAGGTGAGCAGGGACCCTGGGCATCTTTCTTTTGGTGTTTTTCAGTCAGTAGAAAGGGCTCTTTAGTGTCCTAAGTTTTCATAACTGTGACCTTAATTGCCTACCGTCTGTAAGCTGTTAGTGTCTTAAGGACCGTTCCACAGGTGCATGTTCATGAATTATTTATGGTTCATTGAACAAGCATGGAAAACAGTGTTTAAACCCTTTACAATGAAGATCTGTTAAGTTATTTGGATTTTTTTGAATTATCTTTGAAAGACAGGGTCCTGACAAAGGGCTTTTTGCTGAGTTTAGGTATACACACACACCCACAAACACATTTACTGTAGATAAGTATACAGTAGCACCCACCCACAGATACACATTATGCTTACATGACAATCTCGCTCACACACGAACGAACCCATTGCCAGGAGCTGGAGAATATAGGGGCCTCGAGAAAACACTTCGGATGTAGTTGAGAATTCCATTCAGCTTGCCACCACTCTGTCTCAAGTGTCGGTAACCTTGCATGGAGAGCCCATTGATATTGAATAGAAAATAAGAGTCCTTTAAAGCCCAACAAAGCACTGTAACTCTGTCATAACAGTATTGAATTGAACAACTTCTTGCCTGACACTGAACAAAATTCTCTTTACCCGACTTGTCCCATTTTCCTTTTATTGGCATATTGCGGGAGGCATTTAAACAGCACTATTATTTAATCACGATCACCATTTAATCCAACTGAATGCACTCCAAATGTGCCAGCTTCTCCAGTATTGGTAAGTGGTTCGATAAGGTAGACCTTAGGTTTTCAACTATTTTCTTTCAAATGGACCCTGGATGATTTGGAAAGTGGTGGAGAAATAAGCTGATCACTACTGTAGTGTCTTTATTTGTGGTTTCTCTGAGACTGTGAGCAAATACCAGAGTTGGGTATTGTGAGGGACATCCTATTCATCGGCTGTCTGTAGAGAATGAGTGATTGCCATGTCAACTCTTATTGACATTTAGTCATTTCCTCTCTCGTGTGTGTGTGTGTGTAGATGCAGAGTGGAATGTTGGGCAGTAGTGGAGCAGCACTATCCCGGGCCATGCAGCAGCCTCCTCCTCAGCCGTCAGTGCCGCCTCTCGGCTCCTCCCAGCCTAGTCTACGCGCTCAAGTGCCTCAGTTTCTCACCCCTCAGGTACACACATACACTATACCTCAGCCAAGTTCCTCTCCATACACACACCACCTTGTTTTCTGTCCCCCAGCCCCAGGCTCTCCTCATGACTCCTTTACTCTGTTTGAAGATATTTTGAGGTGTTCTGACCAACTCTCATCTCCTCTCTCTGTCTCCTTGTCCTCCCCTCCAGGTTCAAGCACAGCTCTTGCAGTTTGCTGCAAAAAACATTGGTCTGAACCCTGCACTTTTAACCTCACCAATAAACCCTCAACAAATGACCCTGTTGTACCAACTTCAGCAACTGCAAATGGTGAGTGAAAGCCAAAGTCCCCTGACTGCATTAGAAACGGGGTTCGTACTAATCGAACCAGACAGGATGGGCCGATCTGCATTAGAAACAGGGTTCGTACTAATCGAACCAGACAGGATGGGCCGATCTGCATTAGAAACAGGGTTCGTACTAATCGAACCAGACAGGATGGGCCGATCTGCATTAGAAACAGGGTTCGTACTAATCGAACCAGACAGGATGGGCCGATCTGCATTAGAAACAGGGTTCGTACTAATCGAACCAGACAGGATGGGCCGATCTGCATTAGAAACGGGGTTCGTACTAACCGAACCAGACAGGATGGGCCGATCTGCATTAGAAACGGGGTTCGTACTAACCGAACCAGACAGGATGGGCCGATCTGCATTAGAAACGGGGTTCGTACTAACTGAACCAGACAGGATGGGCCGATCTGCATTAGAAACGGGGTTCGTACTAACTGAACCAGACAGGATGGGCCGATCTGCATTAGAAACGGGGTTCGTACTAACTGAACCAGACAGGATGGGCCGATCTGCATTAGAAACGGGGTTCGTACTAACTGAACCAGACAGGATGGGCTATTCTTATTGTATTTTTTATGGACACCCTCAGGGGTACCCCACAGTCTTTTGGATAAGGTGATGACCCTTTCTCTCTTTCTCTGTCTCTCTCACGTTGCGCCTCTCTTGCCATCTCTTTTTCTTTCTCTCGCTCTCTTGCGCTCTCTCTCTCTGTGTGTGTGTGTTTCTAGGCGTACCAGCGTTTACAAATCCAGCAGCAGATGATGCAAGCTCAGCGCAACGTCTCCGGTCCCATCAGACAACAAGAGCAGCAAGTAAGAGGCCCCTGTTTCAACCCCAATACATTCTCATCACTGTGTGTGACCCTCTGGCTCGTTACATTTGATTTCAATCACTTTTTGACCGCACTCCTTTTTGATTTTGAACTAAACTTTCCATACGTATTTGCCCATGGTACAAGTGGTCAAAGTGAGAAGATGGAGCCACAAAGTTGACCCATTTTGCATACCCCACCCTACCTACATCCATGTCTTCATCACTGGAGAAGATAAACCGTTGAGTTTGATATCATTTAAACGCTTACAAACTATTTTATAATTTCTTGAAAAATGTTAAGTATACAAAAAAAGAATATCCTTTACCGTCGTTGATCAAAAACCGCATGAACTCTGATTTTTGGGGGGGCATTTCTGAATATGTTGTAGCTTTGACCCTATTTGACGTCATCTGAGGTTGTTGTTGTGCCCGCAATCGATTGAGACACGGCGTGCTCTTGAATACAATGTGTGTGTAATTTCAATCATAGAAACAGAATGGACATATCTCTTCAAACCGGTGCAATTTAGCTGGTACACCATTGACATTTGAATTGAAACGTTTAATTCCAATTACTACGACAAAGATGGCCGCTGGTCCACCCACTGTCGAATGTGAACATAAATGTCCTATTATTTGTTTTATTTCAATAGGTTTCCTATGGAAGACTAACAGTATAATGTACAACTGATATTCACCTTTCAAGTCAACATTCTGATGTGTGGACCTCCAACCATGTTTGTGCTACCATTTTGAAAGTTGACATTTAAAATGTATTCCCATTTTAGAACATCCACGCTGTGTTGAAGAGCATGGTGTCTCAAGAGCATGGTGTGTCTCATGCTCTCAACCAACACCGAAGATTATATCAAAATCGGGTCTAAGCTACAACATCTGCAATCACTTTACACATTTTTTGATCATTGACATAAAGTTTAAAATTACGATTAAAAAAATCTATAACAGCGTAGGTATGTGCTATACATTGTATTGTGTGTGAGTGTTGAAATAGACCGGATATGCTTACTTAAAGTTGCAGGAGAAATGTGTTTGTCAAAAGCATCTCCAGTTGCTCAAACGTGCTATTTCTCTAGAATGTATGGAGAAGTAGTTACGGAAGTTGGTTGTTTGTGTGGTTGGATCCTTTTTTTCTTGCAAATTAGGAACTTCTTTAAAATAATCTGTGATAAGACACTAAAGCAGGGGTTCCCAAACGCTTTTGGCACACGACCCCATTTTGATATCTGAAAGTTCTCGCGACCCCAACCATGTGGTTAACAGCCAATGTTTACTTCTTTAATTGGGGCTATGGCAGTCAATTGCAAAACATTCTAACAGTATTTCTGATATGTATTCTCAACTCGCCATCACGTATTTTTAATGTGGGCCTATGAGAGTCAATTACAAATTAGTCTGACATAAGATCAATTATCTCACCACCACTAATGATATGGGTGTACGTGATACATGTCGCGTCTGAGCGTCTTAAAGTCAAGGGAAGTGGTCCACAGTGCGCACCTCATCTCTCCTGTCACATCCAACCTGGATCCATATTTGTTTTGAATGCAGACGAGAGCACTGAATGGGCGTACTATGAGTTCTAATGCTCGGAGGGAGACAACACTGTATTCCCTTTTGTCAGGAACCAAAACTCCTCAATAGTGACCCGTGAATGCGTTGTCTGCAACATACGGTCACATCACAGCTCGATCAGCTGTTCCTTTTCACTTACCGATGTGATCCTGGCTCAGTTGACATAAACGGATTTCGCTGATTTGGTCACTCATCTGTATCTTGATTGCTAGCTATAGCATCAATTCAGTGTTATCTGACCAAGGTATTGATGTAATTTTTCTGTGCCTCTGCTTCCACACACGTTTTCACCATATCGATTGCGGTCGGTAATATCAGTCTCTGCAATAGTGTGTGGTTTCTTATTCATTGACCGTGAGAATGATTCAAGTGCAATGGTCAAGTGCGGCCTTTTCCCACGACCTAAAGGCGCTCTCTGGTTGAATTTATACTTTTAGATTTTAATAATTTTGATTTAGATTTAAGGTTAAACACATTTACAATGATTTTGAGAGACAAACCTGGCCCCATTTTCATAGATCCCTAGTTTGGGAACCGCTGCACTAAAGGCAGTCTTTTCCCACTAGATAAAGTGACTCTTGATGAGGTGCTGATTGTAGGAGTCATGCCATGGTCTGTTGGACTTGGTCATTGTAGCCTTATGCCCCCATTCTCTTTCTCTCTCCTTTGTCCCCCTCTTTTTCCCGTTCTGTTTCTTTCTCTCTTTCTCGCTCTCTTATGCTCCCCCCCCCCAGGTTGCACGTACAATCAATAACATGCAGCAGCAGATCCAACAGCACCAGCGTCAGCTGTACCAGGCCTTGCTGATGAAGCAGCAGCCCCCCGGCTCCCACTCCTCCTCCGGCCTGCACCCCGGCCAAGGCAAATCAGCCCTGGACTCGTTCCCAGGCCACCCCCAGGCTCCGGGCCTCTCCGACCTGCACACCAAAGAGCCGCATTCTTCTCCCAGCTCCTACAGCCCCTACCCCCTCTGTGAGTCCAGCACACAGGTCATACACGCACATTGTCACTCAAACACGCACTCCTTCAGCCACTACGCTCTCGCTACTTCTCTCACAAACAAGCTGTTTGTATAACTAGTAAGCTTTATATACGTCAGTATAAGTCCCTGCAATGTCCTACTTTATCTATCTGGTTTGTGTTGAGCTTTGTTTTCAATGTTAGATTTTTTTCTCTCTTAGCTGGACTCAATCTAAACATGAATGTAAACTGCATGGAGGTGGGGGGCCTGTCCATGAAGGAGCCTCCCCAGCCCCAGTCCCGTCTGTCCCAGTGGACCCACCCCAACTCCATGGACAGCCTCTCTGGAAACTCCTCCCACATGGAGGCCAACCTCAATAAGCACGGTAGGAGGAACACTAGGAACTGTAGGACAAAGTCCCATTCAATTCTGTTTTTCCCTCGAGGGCAATAAATATACACGCTGTCAAACAAGAAATCAATCTATTAGTCTTCTCAATAGCAAAATTGGGTTTGCTGCTCACTAAGTCGCTTTCTTCTAAGAAATAGTGACTTTCAGTTGACTCGCTCTGAATAACATTAACGTATTTCACACCAACTCTCTCACCACCCAACACAGACATTCTCTTGGTTTCTGTCACACTGTTTGGCATTCACAACAGACACGTTAACACTGGAAATATAACGTGTGAGCCACAAACACCACGTCCCCTAACCTCTCCCACTGTAGCGTGAGCATCAAGCTGCTGTTCTGCCCTTCTTATAGTAATCAACTTGCACCAGTAAACAGGCGTTGTCGTTACTCGAAGGCTTTTGTATGTTTCCACATATCTCAGTGATGAAACGGTGTGGGAAATCTCAACTGGAAGTATTTAGTAGGAAATCAGTTGTTTATATCTTTAGTGTCTTTAGTGTATCTTTTATATCTTTAGTGTTAAAATGACTATTTAAATCCATATCTATTTCTCAAATGATATCCTTGCGATCCACTGTTCCTTTTGCCCTCCATACCCCTCTAAGAGCAACACTGACAACCACTCTTGCTTTGTCATGTTTTTAAGCCTCTATAATTGTCATTTATGTATTTTTGTATGCCAGTGGCTATATACAGTACCAGTAAAAAGTTTGGACACACTCATTCAAGGGTTTTTCTATTTTCTGCATTATAGAATAATAGTGAAGACAAACTATGAAATAACACATGGAATCATGTAGTAACCAAAAACGTGTTAAACAAATTTGAGATTCTGCAAAGAAGCCACCCTTTGCCTTGATGACAACTTTGCACACTCTTGGCATTCTCTCAACCAGCTTCCTCTGGAATGCTTTTCCAACCGTCTTGAAGGAGTTTCCACATATGCTGAGCACTTGTTGGCTGCTTTTCCTTCACTCTGCAGTCCAACTCATCCCAAACCATCTCAATTGGGTTGAGGTCAGGTTGAGGTCAGGTGGTCAGGTAACTTCTCGACCTCAGTTACCTGACCTCAGGCTTTTTACTCCACACACAGAGATGCGTTCAAAGCTCTCCCCCGCCGTCCATTTGGCAAATCTGACCATAATTCTATCCTTCTGCTTACAAGCAAAAACTACCAGTGGCCTCGCTCAATACGGAAGTGGTCAGATGATGCGGATGCTACATTACAGGACTGTTTTGCTAGCACAGACTGGAATATGTTCCGGGATTCATCCAATGGCATTGAGGAGTATACCACCTAAGTCACCGGCTTCATCCATAAGTGCATCGTCCCCACAGTGACCGTATTTACATATCCCAACCAGAAGTCATGGATTACAGGCAACAGATGAGCTAAATACCTTTTATGCTCGCATCGAGGCAAGTAACACTGAAGTATGCATGAGAGCACCAGATGTTCTTGACAACTGTGTGATAACGCTCTCGGTAGCCGATGTGAGCAAGACTTTTAAACGGGTCATATTCACAAAAACGCAGGGCCAGACGGATTACCAGGACGGTCCGCTCATGCTTTGAGTATGCAACTGGCAAGTGTCTTCACTGACATTTTCAACCTCTCCCTGACCAAGTCTGTAATACCTACATGTTTCAAGCAGACCGCCATAGTCCCTGTGCCCATGGAAGCGAAGGTAACCTGCCTAAATGATTACCACCCTGTAGCACTCACGTCGGTAGCCATGAAGTGCTTTGAAAGACTGATCATGGCTCACATCAACAGCATCCTCCCGGACAACCTAGCCCACTCCAATTTGCATACCGCCCCAACAGATCCACAGATGACGCAATCTCAATCACACTCCACACTGCCCATTCCCACCTGGACAAAAGGAACACCTATGTGAGAATGCTGTTCATTGACTACAGCTCAGCGTTCAACACCATAGTACCCATGAAGCCCATCACTAAGCTAAGGACCCTGGGACTAAACACCTCCCTCTGCAACTGGATCCTGGACTTCCTGACGGGCTGCCCTCAGGTGGTAAGGGTAGGCAACAATACATCTGCCACGCTGATCCTCAACACTTAGTCCCCTCCTGTACTCCCTGATCACCCACGATTGCCTGGCCAGACACGACTCCAACACCGTCATTAAGTTTGCTGACGACACAACAGTGGTAGGCCTGATCACCCGACAACAATGAGACAGCCTATAGGGAGGAGGTCAGAGACCTGGCAGTGTGGTGCTAGGACAACAACCTCTCCCTCAATGTGAGCAAGACAAAGGAGGACTACAGGAAAACGCGGGCTGAACAGGCTCACATTAACATCGTGGGGGCTGTAGTGGAGCGGGTCGAGTTTCAAGTTCCTTGGTGTACACATCACCAACAAACTATCATGGTCCAAACACACCAAGACAGTTAAGAGGGCACGACAACACCTTTTCCCCCTCAAGTTTTGGCATGGGTCCCCAGATCCTTAAAGTTTTACAGCTGGACCATCGAGAGCATCCTGACCGGTTGCATCACTGCCTGGTATGGCAACTGCTCGGCATCTGACCGTAAGGCACTACAGAGGGTAGTGCGTATGACCCAGTACATCACTGCGGCCAAACTTCCTGCCATCCAGGACCTATATACTAGGCGATGTCAGGGGAAAGACCAAAAAATTGGCAGACTCCAGTCACCAAGTCATAGACTGTTTTCTCTGCTACCGCACGGCGAGCGGTACTGGAGCACCAAGTCTAGGACCAAAAGGCTCCTTAACAGCTTCTACCCCCAAACCATAAAACTGCTGAACAAATCAATTGGCCATCGGACTATTTACAATGACCGTTCCATTTGTTTTGTACACTGCTGCTTCTCTCTGTTTATTATCTATGAATAGTCACTTCACCCCGACCTACATGTACAAGTTACCTCGACTAACCTGTACCCCCGCACATTGACTCGGTACCGGTACCCCCTGTATATAGCCTTGTTGTTTTGTTACTTTTTTTTGTAATTTTTTTTGTTTATTTGGTAAATATTTTTAAAACTCTTTCTTGATATACTTGTTGTATTCGGCGCATGTGACAGTTTGATTTGATTTGTCCTTTTGAAAAACAAGTGATAGTCCCACTAAGCGCAAACCAGATGGGATGGCAGAGTGCTGTGGTAGCCATGCTGGTTAAGTGTGCTTGAATTCTAAATAAATCAGTGTCGCCAGCAAAGCACCATTACACCACAACCTCCATGCTTCGCGGTGGGAACCACACATGCGGAGATCATCCGTTCACCTACTCTGCGGCTCACAAAGACACGGTGGTTGGAACCAAAAATCTAAAATTTGGACTCATCAGACCAAAGGACACATTTCCACCGGTCTAATGTCCATTGCCTGTTTCTTGGCCCAAGCAAGTCTCATCTTCTTATTGGTGTCCTTTAGTCGTGGTTTCTATGCACCAATCGACCATGAAGGCCTGATTCACGCAGTCTTCTCTGAACAGTTGATGTTGCGATGTGTCTGTTACTTGAACCTTGAAGCATTTGGGCTGCAATCTTTTTTTTTGTTATCCCCTTTTCTCCCCAATTTTGTGGTATCCAATTGGTAGTTAGTCTAGTCCTATCGCTGCAACTCCCGTACGTACTCGGGAGAGGCGAAGGTCGAGAGCCATGCGTCCTCCGAAACACAGCACCGCCAAGCCACACTGCTTCTTGACACAATGCCTGCTTAACCCAGAAGCCAGCTGCACCAATGTGTCCGAGGAAACAATGCACACCTGGCGACCGTGTCAGCGTGCATGCGCTCGGCCCGCCACAGGAGTTGCTAGAGCGCTATGGGACACGGACTTGCCGGCCGGCCAAACCCTCCCCTAACCCGGATGACGCTGGGCCAATTGTGTGCCGCCCCATGGGACTCCCGGTCACGGCTGTCTGCGACAGGGCCTGGACTCGAACCAGGATCTCTAGTGGCACAGCTATCACTGCGATGCAGTGGCTTAGTGGGCTGAAATTTCTGAGTCTGGTAACAATGAACTTATCCTCTACAGCAGAGGTTACTCTGGGTCTTCCTTCTGTATACCACCCCTACCATGTCACAACACAACTGATTGGCTGAAACGCTTTAAGAACGCAAATTAACTTAACAAGGAACACCTGTTAATTGAAATGCATTCCAGGTGACTACCTCATGAAGCTGGTTGAGAGAATTATTCTACAATGTAGAAAATAGTAAAAAAAATAAAGAAACTCATGAGTAGATGTGTCAACTTCTGACTGGTACTGTATGTATTTTAAATGTCAAATAAATTAATTAATGAATTCCTTTGACTTTTCCTAGGTGCCATTTCTGCTGCTTCTAATCTGGGCCCCCCTGGAAAGCCCCCCCACATGGATGACTCCTACAGCCCCTACAGTATGATGGGTGGGTCTGAGTCCCCCACCTCCCCCCTGGTTCCCCCTGACAGCTGGGGCCAGGGACCGGGAAAGAGCCCCAAGGACCAGATCACCAACGGAACAAATATCAACTGGCCCCCAGGTTGGTAGAGAAGACCGACATTCCTAACTCCCTTTCAATCAGATCAAACTTTATTTCACACATGATCCTGACACACTTTACTGATGGAGGACAAAGAAAAGCGATTTAAAACTCTTCTAAACGCTTTTGATTTTACAAAGATAAACGCATTTAAATTGTTCCCCACAACATGTGAGTTTTTAAATGTTAAATAACCAATGTACTGACTGTATTGTCCTCCATGTTGTCGTCTCAGAGTTCTGTCCAGGTGTGCCCTGGAAGGGCCTGCAGAACATTGACCCTGAGAACGACCCCAACATGACCCCAGGAAGTGTTCCCAGCGGCCCCACCATCAACACCAACATCCAGGACGTCAACCGCTACCTGCTCCGGGACCGCAGCGGAGGTGAGGAGGGGGGGTCTATCAGGGAGACAGGGTCTGGAGATAGTTGGCTTTAAGATACACGGATCGTCAAATAGACTATATACATTCATTAACAGGGCAGGTCTCACATGTGTTGACTTGTATTACTGTGTTGACATTTCACTGTATTGACAACTTTAAGCTTATATCCTATTCCTTTCCATGGCACTGAAGGGGTTACAGTACTACCTCACTTGTTGTGACCGTGCCACCCAGTAGCACAGGTCCTATTGTATTTATACTTTCTTTAAATCAAGTTGTACATGTTTCTTTCCCCACCACCCCCTCTGTCCATAACAATGGGCCACCACGGCTAGGCTCCTCCCCTCCTTCACCGCCTCAGAACGGTGCTCTGCCCCCGTCCATGGACTGGCCAGTCAGTGGCTGCTTCACTAGCTCTTTCAGTCTGTCCTCCCCGGATGAGGAGAGTGCAGGTACAGACCACAGCCCCCTAGGGGGTTCCAGCCCCCTATGTGGACAAGCTGACCCATGGTCCCCATGCTTGACCCCCCTCCTTTCCCCTAATTACCACCATAGCAACACACCTTTATCCTATTGTTTGTCTGTGGTCTGTGTTTGTTGAGTGTTACGGTAGATAGGTCCTTCCTTTGCCAAATGTAATCCTACTACCAACTACCCAGTGCTGGTGTATCAAGTGCTCCACGATGTGATTGCATTGTGCTCCTCATGGAATTAAAAGTTTGAGTGTTTGAATTAAGAAATGCTTTGAATGTTGTGGCCCTAGACCCCTATACATAAGCATGTGTTGACGTGACATTTTTGTTGCCGCTAAGCAACCCACTGAGAATTGTTATGAATATTTAAAAACTGTCCCCTTTTTAAATGTCTGAGTGACCCGCATTCTGTTTTTACCTTCATGTTTCCTGTAGTCCTCAATGTGATCTCCGATATATGAAACATATAAACCCATGAAGCCGAGGTTTATTGTTGATGAACAAGTGTTAATGTGGGGCTTCTTTTAAACTTTGCATCTGCCCAAAGTTAGAGGTCTAAGAATCTTTCTAATAGCAGATTATAGGCCTAGATAAATGACCTCATTCTGTCATAGAACATAGGCTTCCACAGAGGGTCTCCATCTCTACAACAGTATCTCATAGGTTCCCCTCTTCTCTCTCTCGCTCTCAGGTAAACTATCTGACATGAAGTCCACCTGGTCCCCGGGGCCCATCTCCCACCCCTCCCAGGCCTCTCTGTCCCACGAGCTGTGGAAGGTCCCCCAGGGGCCCCGCAACAACACAGCCCCCTCCAGGCCACCTCCGGGCCTCACCAACCCCACCAAGCCCTCCTCCACCTGGGGAGGAAACTCCCTGGGCCTGGCCCAAGGCTGGAGCAGCTCATACACCTCAGGTGAGATGCCACAGTAGAACTCCTCAGCCTGAAATATAGACTGGGGGAGTTGCTCTGTAAGAAGACTGGAAAGACTTAAACCTGGTAATATACCTAGTAGAGGAAAATCAATGAACGCTGTGGTTTGGAGTTAGTCGTTTTGAGATTTGATTTTTAAAGTCAATTCATGACTTGATGCTCATTGAAAACCATTGACTCTGGAATTGAGCTGACCCTAGATGTTCGACTACACTACCTTGTGCTTTGTCAACACCCTACCCTAACATAATGTTTTTGACACATTTACCTAAAGAAGCATAGTGTAGGAAACCACATAGGCGTGTCATTTTCCTAGGTGTGTTCATTGTAGAGTGTGATTCTCCCCCACTATGTTTTGAGCTCCTCTCCCCTCGTCACTCGCTGTAGCAAGGTGGAGCAATACACACCCCGCTGTGGTTAGAGGCCCTTGTCAAACTGAAGTCTTGCAGCTTACCAGATAAGACTTAAAGGACTTTTGTCATGTCTTCAAAGAGAACCTAAACCGTGTGACCTTATTTTGACATGAGTCCTAAGGTCACACTAAGGTAATAGTACAAGTGTAAAAGTGCTTACATGAGACAATGAAAATATGTATTTTTGATAAAAAGAACATCCATAGACAAAAACAATGGACAACTTATGAACATCCATACAAATATGTTGTCATCAATAGAAGACAAGTTATTGACCAAAAATGATTGCTTTATATTTTATGTGGACCTGAATATTGACTGATCATGTTCCCTTCTCTGTTTCTCTCAGAGGGCACAACCTGGAGCACAGACAGCTCCAACAGGACCAGTAGCTGGCTGGTACTGAGGAACCTCACCCCCCAGATAGACGGCTCCACCCTGCGGACGCTGTGCATGCAGCACGGCCCCCTCATCACATTCCACCTCTTCCTGACCCAGGGAAACGCTGTGGTGCGATACAGCTCCAAGGAGGAAGCTGCCAAGGCCCAGAAGTCCCTGCACATGTAAGACTACCGAACTTGAATGGGGAAAACCAATCTGGATTTTGTGTCGTCATGATGATGTGGCCGGTGACTCGTTTGCTTCTTGAAAGTCCAATATCGTGTGAACTTGACTGCTGACACAAAAAAGCATTGTGGGACTGTATCAGTGGACTAATGAAAAAAAAATACCAAAAGATAGTTTTGGAGTGGGTTTTCTCTATTATCCATACTCTATGCTCTTCAGGGTAGTGATTATCTCAGTCTGACCTTAAACAAAACCCCAAATATTGTCTCAACTTCTAGGCTATATACATCTCACTGACAAAATATCAAAGCCTATAAAGAAATGCTTGTACTGTACTTCACTACGTGTAAGAAAATCCATGTTGATACTATAACACCTGTAAGTATGTGATATATAACTGAGCCCTGTCCTCTTAGGTGTGTGCTGGGGAACACCACCATCCTGGCAGAGTTTGCTGGGGAGGAGGAGGTGAACCGCTACTTTGCGCAAGGCCAGCAGCAGCAGCTCCCGCCCACCACCAGCTGGCAGCCCAACCCCGGCACCAATCAGACGCGCATGGGCGGAGGCTCGCAGCAGCACGCCATTGGCCATCACTGGAGCAGCGGCGGCCTGGGGGGAGGAGCCAAGACCGGCGGAGGCGGAGACCTGCTGTGGGGGGGTGTGCCCCAGTACTCCAGCCTGTGGGGGCCCCCTAGTGGCGATGATAGTCGCGGCGTCATCGGGAGCCCCAACCCCATCAACACGCTGTTGCCAGGCGACCTGCTGAGTGGAGAGTCCATGTAGGACAACACACTAACAAACCAACCATGAGGATGGATGTTTCAACGCTGGAACAGACAGTGGAAAAATAATAATAAATACACACAAAAAATGACAATGAACAGGAACAAAACCAAGCAAATCATGTGGCGATAATCAGTATCAACGGAACTGTGAATCGTGTACCGGAAAGGCTGGGGGCGACGACACAAGACTGCTGACCCCTACGCCCTTCGGTTTTTACGTTTTTCTTTCTCTTCTTTTTTAAAGGGGATTTTGTTTTTAGTATTTGATAAATGTTGGAAGCAAACAAAAATGAAATGCCGAAAAGACTCAATGAAGAGAGAACCATTAAGTGTTTTTAAGTTTTCCATGAATATCGCACATTCTGTGTGAAGTGTTTTTAGGAGAAGCAATCGAAGAAGCTGCCATTTTGAATCTTTCCTTTGCCCACGAAACTCCAAATTGATTAAAAAAAGACCATTCCCAGCATGCCCGTGGCCAATGATGTGGCTCAGAGACCTTTTACTTATGTTATTGTTTTGTTTCCAAGCACTAATATTAGCCTTAAGTGCTCTACTGCAGCCCAGGTCCTCCTTCAATCTCAAGCCTTTTTCATTGTTTTGAAACTGAAGAGAAATTGTGAGTTTGAAAGCTTGCACAATTCCCATCTCTGAGCCAGTGAATGGAACAGAACAAGTGTGATCAACCAAGGTCGTATTCACTAGGAACGAAACGGAAGCAAGCGGACTGAAACTGAGGGACTACCTGAACTTTGTCCAATAAGAAATGCTTGTTTTCGCATGCTGTTGCAAAACGTTTTGCCACGTGTGCACCTAATGAATATGACCCCAAGTCACTCGGCAGTATGAGGCCTGTCAACACTGACCCAACCAATCATCAGTTAAAACCTTTTTCTGTTTTTTTGGTCGTTCATTTGTTCTTAAAGGGATTTACACTGCTGTTTTTGTTCTTTTTGTATATCGGCGCATTTTTATATCTATCGCAACATAAGCTGAGAGATTATTACACATCGACCGACCTAGCTGCGTCTGTTTTATGTGTGTACTTGAGTATATGTCTGATGGAACCTAATCATTCACGTCTGGGAGTTCAGATTACCACTGCTCAGAAGAACTACGACTTCAGCTATACTCACCTAACGAGACTTACAGGTGCTTCTTGTCAATTATTAACATTATTTGTCGGTTCCGTTGTTGACCCTCTCGTCCCCATTATGGACCACCAGTTTCTGGAAACGACGACAAAAAAAACCCGCTTCAACTTGATGTGACAGTTACATTGTGCAATATATACGCCAGACCCTTCTTCTTCCGTCCACGCTCAAGTCGAAACAGGAACTGGTTTCTTTACATTTTTCGTTCTTGATATTTGTTGTCATTGATCAAAGCAAAGAACTTAAGAACTACAGAAACTTTACCTTTTCTAATTTTTGATTCCCACCAGGCCACCCCCTTGACCCCCCCCCCCCCCCCCCCCCCCCCATGAAAAACTGTTGCGTTAACTCTTGCCGGAGAGGAGGAGCGAGGATGGTGTTACTATTATAACTGTGTGTTCAGAAACTGTCTCTGCAGCCCTGAAACTCCTCATACGTACACATTGAACTGGGGTACATGAGAAAGCACCATCAGAAAGCCCTTCCTCTCCCAGTTGCCACAGCCACACCGAACAGACTGAATCCAGATGGGGAAGTCACTGGAGATCTGGCACAATACCAAATAAGAGGGGTTTCTCCTAATGCAGTAGATCTACTACGAGTGTTCCTTGTATTTGGTACTGTACAAAAATGTAAAAGATAGACTAAGTAACCTTTTGTCTATTTCAAAGGGTTTTATCATAGCACTTATGAAGAGAGCTAAACGCTTCAACTTGCAAACCAATAAATCAGAAAAATGGAGCAGCAACTTTGAAAACTGAAAAAAAAGACACAAAAAATAACTCTTGCTCTTTTTGTACTGTATCTATACTTGGAAATAACTTCTGGTATTGGTTTGTTTCTCTTTGGTCCAAGGACTTGTATGAACTTTAAAATGGTAGCAGGATGAAGAGAAGAGGAAAAAAAGGAAGTCTACTTTTATCTGACAAAAAAAAAAAGTCTGCAGTGTTTGATTTTTTTCTAAAGACATTTTCTTTTAACTATATCAAAGTGAATATCACTGTTACTCCAAAATGTTTAGCCTTTTTCTTGTCTGGAGACGCTAGACATGCAATGTTACCTGTCTCCAGCCAACGGTCGGTCGGAGTGGGGAGGGGGACGGTGACGGTCCACTGAGTGCCTCTCTGCTGTGGTGCCCATGGCGATGGTCGCTAGGCAAGGCTACCCCCACAGCAGCATTTCCTCCTGGGCTGGCACCAAGCTCTCCCATTGGACACCCTCAGCCCGGCAGGAAACCACGCTCACTCCAAGACTGGCCAATCAGCACGGAGCTAGCTAGCTAACGACCGCGCCAGCAGCACTCGACCTCGTCTCAACCAACCCTCTCCATTTCCCCTAATCTTCTTTCACACAAAGATCACTTTAGCTGGAAGTCAAGAGACAGTCAAATTTCTGGAATTTTGCCAGTGTTTGATGAATTTTATTTAGTTTTCGTTTGACGTTATGTATTTTTTGATTTGTTATTTTTGTCTACATGCAGTGGTCTTTTCAAGATGGCTGCTTGAAACTAGCCCTTTTCACTGTTCATATGCAGAAACACTTTGGTCAGAGGTGCCTCTGTATGTTCATCCTGTGTATTGAATGCAAACGAGGATCAATACTACAGCCCGTCATTGATTGTCTATTATTAGTTAGTATCTTAACTGATTGATTGATCATTGCTTTGTTTTGGACAGTATTCTGTAGTACTTCCAGGTAGTATCTCAAGACGTGTAAGTTAGACCAATAGGGTGTCTCAGATGGGTGAGTGTGTCCTGCCTGACCCTAGCTGCTCCACCTGGGTTCCACCAGGGCTGTCCCCTCTCGCCCCCTCACACAGCTGCTACGCTACACCCTCCAGTCCCCTCCAAAGCAACCAACCTAGACCACGGCCATGGCCCTCCCCTTGACCAGACATAAACAGTCAGTTCTGTTTCTATGCAAAAGACTAGAGGCTGCGGGCCCTTTATAGCCAACGTGCCAATCCTGCCTTAAGGGTTGAGCACCGACTCACAGAGCTAGACCCAACAAACCTCCTGCTGTATGTACCCTTCAGCACTTAGAATATGTCCGCTCCTGGTCCTTATAGCTGGGTTTAAACCACAACACTGTCGTATTCCAAACTTCCACCCTCCCTCTATGGGGAGTTAGTACCACTAGAGTGGAGGTATAGTAGGCCTCTTTACTGTGCTGAAGAAGACAGATCTCCTGTCAGCTTGATCTCAGGGTAGGAGACGACGTTAAAAGATGCAGCTCTCTGTATGTATGTCCTTTTGCTGTAGTGTAAGAGAGCCAAGTTCTACACTAACTAATGGCAAGCTGTGCAGTAGTACTATAGACTTGTTTTGGCTGGAGAATTGTTTTTGGGAACGGGATAGTAATGAATTCCCTTCCCAACTATAGGCCTACTGTAATGTTACAATGTAGAGGCCCATTATGCATGTAAGATGCCAATGTTATCCTATGTGCCAATACAATCAAATTATATAGATCTCAAACTAGCCCATGTTATACGATCTGGAGAAAGAGCTCTTCTCTTCCCAGGATGGAGGATCTTTGATAACCTTTGTGATGGAGGCTCTTTGATTTACCTTTGTGATGGAGGATCTTTGATTTACCTTTGTGATGGAGGCTCTTTGATTTACCTTTGTGATGGAGGCAGGGGGGCAGGAGGGATCAAACAGATGGGTGGGGGCAACACACCTCATCCTGAACTACTGAGATAATATGGCCGGGTCTCAAATGGCACCCTGTTCACTATGTAGTGCATTATATAGGGACATAGGGTGCCATTTGTGGGGAATGCCCTGTTGTCGAGGATATAATCTTTACTAAGTTTGGGGGATCCAAGTATCCTACGGTGCACAGTCAGTTTGATGTTGGGTAATCCTGGGTACATATTTTTTTAAACCAAAAATGAATTTCTTGCATTTTAACGTAATTTTAATATGAAGTTTGACAAAATATTTTTAAAAAAAACTTTAAAAAAATAAACAGACTAAAATAAATAAAAGATCTATAATATGTTAAAACTTAAGCTCTGCACTTCTAGCTGAAATGTCTCCAGTCCAGCAACCTCTAACTTCTACCATCCAGGGAGTCAGAATGCAGGCTGGGGAGCCTTTTTGTGGATGCTGTATTTATCCTATTTGTTAGTGTTTCCTCTCAAAGCGGACCCACAACTGTATATTTCCACAGACCCAGATGACTTCGGGCCCACTGTATCAGCCCAGGTCGCTCGCCTCACTGTGTCTGCGGTAGGCAACGAGAGGGGGCGCATTTCAAAAGGTACAAAGTCTTAAAAAAATAAAAATACTAAAATGGCATAAGGCTACCTTTTTGGGACTGTTCGGCGTCCTGCAGCACACTAGCAAAAATCACTATTGCCTGTTTCTGTAACTGCCTTGATCCAAGCTCAGAGAGACCAATTAGCCGGGTGGGGGCCTCCAAACGTCCGCTCGGTGTGTGTGCACCAGCACTGAGGGGCACGCCATGCTCTCTCTCTACTGCTTAACTATAGATATATACGGATATGTACGTACGGTGTGTGGTAGGTAGCACATCAACAGACACCTTGGATCTCAATCTCTGAAACCTTTTTATTCCTTTTAAAAGGTCTGGGTTCAATACAAACTGAAGATGAGCAATATGTATTCCCCCCGCAAATAAGTGATATGAAGGAAATGGAATGGGGTTAGGGGTTAAACTGGTACTTGATGGATCATGAGTAATGTCTTTCCTACCTGGAGTTGGATATGCACGTTCTGGATTTATGAACATATTACAGTACTACTTGTACTGTATGTGAATTTGTCTAAATAACCCAACCTGAAATCACCTGTTTTTTAAATGCATACTTTCCCAGTAGAGAAAAATATCATTAAACATATCAACACAAAAATATAAACACAAATACTTGAATCAAGGAGCGCCAATAACGTAATGTGAAGTCTCTTTTGTAAAAAGAAAAAAAGAAAAAAAACAAATTGACTAGTACACTTCCAAGCTTTTTGAGGTCATCAATTAAAAAATATATAAAAAATAAAAAGATTGGAGAGAAAAAAAGTGCAAAAATCATTTGGTTGTGTGCTTGAAAGTCAAATGTATGTGTGCAAACAACTGTGTGCTTGGCAGGCTTAGGACTGCTGTCATGTTCCATTCAGTATGTTGTGTATTGACATTGTTGTCTGTTCTTTTATTCAGTTTATTTGTTGCTTGTCAAAACTATATTCTGATAGACATTTATCTTCTAACGTTGCACTGAGTGTCTTCTACCCCTCACTCAGCTAATCGTAGACAAACGAGGGGAGAGGGTGACAATTCATGTGTAAATGTTTACTCAAGGACTTAATGGAAAAAAAGTTTTTGTTTTATCTGTAAAATGTTTATCTACCTTATAGTGGCTTTTATTGTGGAATAATCCAAAACAAGGATTATCATTGAGTATTGCACCATTTTGTTCTGATTACGTACAAATGTAATGAAAAAAAGACAAAAAAAATGATCTAAGAATTGTGGCCATAGATAGTAGGACTAGTAATCTCTATGTTAACTTCATGGAGAAAGGGATTATGTGGGGAGATGAGTTTGTTACAGGACTCATTTCAGAGGTGCCTATCTTTTTCTTTTCTTTTATGCATAGCCACCTGTCGTTTACAAACATTTCATTTGTCTGAAGTTGAGGAAAAAGGAATTTAGAAGAAATGTTGAAAAAGACAAATTCCATCTTCCATCAAAAAATGAACATAAAACAAACTTTGCAAAATGAAGATTTATGCTACTTTCAGAACTCTGGGATTGATCAGTGTTGTCGTATTTCTAATTTCTCTTTTTTGATGTCGACAGACTGTATGTATTGATTTATTTGAATTTTGTCTTGTAAAAAGACAACGCAATTTGCTCACTATCTTGCACACTCGTAAAGATGTGGATCTTGTCTCGGAAAGGCCAGGATTTCCAGAGTTCAAACTCCACCATTTGTATTTAAATTTGAGAGTTTTAAATTACAATAACTTTGAGAAATGTAACTCCAGGCACTGAAAGTTAGGGATTTAAATAGAATATGATATACCATTGCTTCTAAAAATCCATAGTGGTTACATAATTTACCAAATAAATGACTGAAAATGAACTTTGAGAGAGAAAAAGTGGAGTGCTTTACATGTAAACAAAATTGATCAATGGTTTTAATTGTCAAAAGGCAGTGATAGTTTTACTTATGCATTTTCTTTGAGGTTCCATCCTGTAACTTTCAGGAGCTTTGTGCATTACTGTCTCTGTTCCTGTGGCAGGTATTCAATGAGTTAAGAGATTCTGTCTAATAGATGGTTTTCAGGAGACAGATTTGAAGTGGAGAGGGGGGGGGGGATATTTGGTTTTTAAAGGATCATGATCTATGCACAAGTGGGAGGGAGAGTCTAGGCCTGCTTTTCTCTTGGGGCCTGGGACTTGTACTCTGGGGTTCAGGGTTTGATGTAGGGGTGTGTCTTTGTGCTACAAATTTGCTATGTTAGATTTTCTTCCCCCTCATCAGATTTATGGCAAAACTTTCTATTGCTTCGCCATGCTGTGTAATCCTTAAGCAATGAGCGCTTATCCTTCTGCTAAAGCACTGTGGGTTATACTGAGAAAAAGCCCATGACTTTTAAGGCGGTCTGGTTTTTGTAGGGGGGGGGGGGGGGGGGGGGGGGTGGTACTCTGCCTTTTTATTTAAAAAAAAAAAAAACATTAAGGAGACATGTCTGTACTGAGAAAGTTGTGGCTTTATGTTTATTTTTCTCCTCATAGAATGTGATTGTTAATGACATGCACCGGAAAAAACATGTTTCCATGAGTTATGGAGCTTCTTTCGGAATATATTAATAAATTGACATTTTTCTTGGCTGTTAAAGCGTCTTGTCGATTTCTTGTGGACATTTAGTATTAATGCACCTCTAGCGACACAACCCCCAGAGGAAGCCAGATAAGGAAGCAACTTTAGACAACTCACACACAAAGAAGCCACACACCACCAAGGAATCCACTTTACACTGGAGGCACCCCTTGTTATAAATTTATTTTTTACAGTAAGCTGTTGAGTTAAATCTCTATTGTACTTTTTTTCAGGTCAGTGAGTTCTCAGAATTTGCAAATCACAAAAGGACATTACAGCTTTTACATCCAATTGAACTGCATAGTCGCTTACATATTACCGGTACCCCCTGTGTATAGCCTCACTTATTTTGTTGCTCTTCATTTTTCTATATGCTTAACTTTTCTTAAGGGCTTGTAAGTAAAGCATTTCACTGTCAGGTCTACACCTGTTGTATTCAGCACATGTGACAAATACAATTAGATTTTGAAGCCATGCTGTGGTTCAGCACACCATGGGACCATCCCACTGACTCTGACCATGCTACATATCAGAAATTATCTGCATTAACCAATGTGGAAAGGCACCCTGTTGCTCTCTAGCCCCTTTTATACCTGATGCGAGCATGTGTCCTTTGTCCTGGAGCTTGTCCACATATTAGCCATTCCACAGTCTGCATTAAGACCAGGTTTCCTGGTCCCATCCGGTATTCAAAATATTGAGACATCTTGACGCTATAATGGTTATATCAGTCTACACTTGATATCAAGACAATTTACCTGACTATATTCTGAGGTCAGGAAGATCTGATCACAATGCATTTAATAGTCGACATCTGTCTCAGAACGTAGACAAAGGACGGGATGTTAGCACCAGGTATAAATTGGTATTTTGTAAGTCCTGATAATGGGATGGCCATGATTCTTGTCTGTTTCCAGCACAGGATCAATCTCCATGATTGGCAAGAACGACAGTTCCCTGTGGACTGGACAAATGTACCATGTCAAAATACAACACTAATAAAGACAAGTATTACACTTTTAATATTTTTTTTTGTTTAAATACAATACCTTTAAAAAAGTAAAGCAAGGCTACAACATTTAGCTGCCAGCATTTACAAAACAACAAAGTTAGGTGGATGTTTGTTTGTCCAAATTTAAGGTTATATAAGTTGTAGTTATAGTCCAGACTCTAGTTTATAAATAAATTGTCAAACACCATGTTGGTGAGATTGGGCTGACCTTGTTCCTCACATCTCCCCAGCAGTTTCAGATACTAGCGGTGACTCTTCGGGCCTCTCGTAGTGGTTTTCCTGTCGAGAACTCAGAGGGGGGTTTTCATAGGCAGAAGCATCCATTTCCTCCAGATGCAGGGGGGGCCTCGGGTGGTAAGAGGGAGACACTTTTCCATTCTGGTTGGGGGGCCGCACCCCAACCATCTCCTCGTAGGTGGAAGCCTGGTGGGGCTGCGGTTTGACACAGTCTCCTCGGGTCTTACCCTGACAGAGGACAGAAGCCAATCAGAGAAGGCAGCAGGTGAAAACAACTAGTGAAACTAGTGTCTTTCCTGTGTGAAATGATGTGAATAGTAAGAGGATGGATGCTTTGATTCAGTGGCATCCTTCCTCAATTTGAGGTGTTTGACAAATCACTGGTTCTTAGTCATACCTGTCAGAAATCATTGTTATGGTACTGACAATTTGTCACTTGAGGAATACAGTAGCTACCAAATGAGTAAGTACCTAAATACATTACAATATCATGTCTCCCCAGTCAACAATCATAGAGGTTACAAAGTGGCTTTATAAACTCAGAGCAAAGAACTGTTTGATTTCAAGAAAATGTCATATGAGAAATTTGCAGAATGTGAGGTTGTAATGCTTTTTAAATTATGACCATAATAAAAGCAGCAAAAAACTGGAGTGGCTACCATTTATATAAATAATATTCTGTGTGTCAATCTTTTTGTCCATAGTAAGTAGGTTACAGTCCTACTCACATAATGAGCCACTCCCAGGGCCATAAGGAAGATGAGTAACAGCCCCACAACAGCAGAAAGGGCATAGAGCAGTGGAGTGTAACCAGTACAGCCACACCTAACACCTGGGGAAACAATGAGCAATATGTAGTGTCAGACTTTAAAGAATGTCAAATCACTTCCTAAATTAAAAATACATTGACAACCTTTCATATACTGTGTATGATGGACATGAAATGAATTACTAACAGACCATTGTCTGTTTGATAATTGTTACCTGGGTTACTGAATTGGCTACTAGAGTTAATAAACAATACAGCGTCATAGAAACAGCTTCCACAGATGACCTGGACATTTACTGGCATGAATTTACCGTTTAAAGGGATAGTTTGGGATTTTGGTAGATTCATTTTTGGATACCATTTTATGTCTGTGTGCAGTTTGAATCATTGCGCTAACGCTAGTTAGCATTGTCTCGCGAAACTACCTCCAACTTCCTTCATACTAGACGCAGACATAAAAAAATATACACTAGTTCATCCGACTCTGGGGAAGTAGATTGCGTTCCTTGCCAAAATCACAAACTATCCGTTAAAACCAAAACCACAGTTTCCTACTGCATCTATCTATTTTCAAAATGAGTATAGAGACCGATGTGGGGAGGGGAAGTGGATAGACTTTTCGTAAAGGTCTGGTCAAAAACTTGTATAGACAGACAACGCATAGGCACGCAAAGAAAGTTCCCAATGTGATGTGTAAGCTCAACGAATGAACACGCCTTACTAAATCAAGTGTTACTTGTTTATATCCACTAGCCCCATATAAATCAGGTGTCTTATTAGGTTGAATCCACTAGCCCTATGATAAACACCCACCTTGCACAGACACAAAGTACACGTGTCTCCCTAGCCTGGCACTGTTGTCGGACCTGCCGGGTCACAGCTGTAAAAGGCGCTAACTTCCGGCTAGATCTTTAGCAGGGTGAGGTTGTATGCCAGGCCGCCCAGCCCCGTGCCCAGGTGAAGCCTCTCTTCCGGGGGGAACGAGGCAGAGGAAGAGGGGCGCTTTGAGTGGAACAGCACCTCCACTGGAGCCCGGCCCCACCGCCTCTTCAGGCATACCCCTTCCATGGCCGAGGGGGAACCGTAGGGGGCGAGGCAGGGGAGGACAGCTGAACCCCCGGCGCACGTCTCTATCAGGCCTACATCCATCTTGTTGTCTGGGACATTTTCTCCAGATGGGAAACAAACACTAGTATGACTGGCTTTGTGGACGGGGTAGAGGAGAGTATGTTGCTAGAACCAGGGCTATTCTAAGGAGGAAGCAGTGGCAGGATGCATAACATGAACAGCGTGGCTCAGCTGTGGCGTCTGGAGTCATTACCAAAAAAAGGGAAAACACGCAGGCTACTGTGACTGTTTGACACACATCATGGTGTCAACAACTCCATTCGCATCAAGAAACATAAAAAAGGAAATAAATGAAGGAATCCATAAAGAATACTCACCAACATTGTCGACGTACAGAAAGAACTCCATATTGCTTGGAATCTTTTGATCGACGCTGGAGGCATCGGGGAAGACAAACTCACAGTAGTAGAGGTCTGTGTCTGTTCCGTTCAGCTGGTTGATGGTCACGTTGACCCGGTGAGTACTCGGGTCTCCCGTGACATGGATGCGCTCTTTGACGTCATCGTAAAACGAAGGCTTTTGTTCAGTAAACATGAACAGGACCTCTCTGTTGGGCTGCAGCCACTTGCGTTTCAGGTAGAGCCCAATGGGCCTGGAGGCATTGAACTCAGAGATACAGTAGAACTCTACAGAGTCACCCTGCGTTCTCTCCAGGAATTCCATATCACAGAACACTAGGAGGCAACATATAGAGAAGGTAATACAACGTTAGCTCCGTTTTTATTTTACCTTTATTTAACTAGGCAGTGCCATTAAAAACGAATTCTTATTTACAATGGCGGCCTCCCCAGGCGCAACCCCCCAGACGACGCTGGGCCAACTGTGAGCCGCTCTATGGGACTCCCAATCACGGCCGATTGTGATACAGCCTGGAAACGAAACAGGCTGTCTGCAGTGACGCCTCTAGCATTGAGACGCAGTGCCTTAGACGGCTGCGCCACTCGGGCGCCCAGTAAGTGTCATTGGTTGTTTTTTATGGCTTGTTGGTGGTCATATAAGGGAAGCCCACTGTACTGACGCATGGTTTGGACCTCCCTACCCTGGTCAAGAAAGCATCTGCATAATGATCAATGTAGTGATATGGAACAGATACAGGCCTCTGGTTAGACCAAACCAAACAAGTGCTGTTTTTATAGACATTAAACTACTCCATGATAAAGTCATCCAAAACTTGCAATGGCAGAAGAAAAATTCCAACACCACAGGAGGTCGGTAGCACCTTAATTGGAGAGGACAAGCTCGTGTTAATGGCTGGAGAGGAATGAGTGGAATGGTATCAAATAAATCAAACCTGTGGTTTCTATGTGTTTGATGCCATTCCATTCACGCCAGCCATTATGAGCCGCCCTCCCCTCAGCAGCCTCCTGTGGCCAACACAGTTCCCAATAAACTAACCCCACACCAAAAGTTGCAAAAACAAGACTTACCCAACACTGTATGTGTGATTAGCAACAGCCAAACACCTGTCAGATGAAGAGTCATGACTTCCCTTGTTCTTATATGATGATGCTATCACACACTGAGCAGCATGCAGTGAGCCTCAGACATAAGTGTCTGTATTAAACTAGAATTGTTGAGTGTGACTCACTTGACTGAGGGGGGGTGGTCTCAGCCAGATGAGGGGAAATTGGTGACTAGCTACAGGAACTTCTCCACCTCAAACCATAACAGGAAGAGTTGTTCGTAAACTACTCACACGTGTCACAGCAAAAAGCCACACCCACCTTTACATAATTACTACAAAATATTTATCTGTAAAGATGAGGGTTCTGCAAATGCAAAATACTGAAGCCAGACAGAAAGTGTGTTGACCTTATACTAAGAGTATAAAATACTGAGTATTTAGCCAGTTGTAAAGCTGCAAAAATCTGTCAATTTCAGCCAAATACTGCTAATAAGAGAATATATTTAGGTATCAAAACATGAGTTACTTTGAAGTTGTTTAAGGTTTATAAAATGTTATGATATAAGTTACAACATATCACAAATGACCAACTATTCACTGTAACGTCGTGGGAGATATTGCAAACAGTTACTTGAGAAAGTCAAGTTCACGACCCAAGACCATCTAGTGGTCCTCTTACAAAGATGGTTCAGATCTGTCCTGTTCCTGGTATAAAATGGGTTCTTAACAAGATAGGCTTGAAAAAACAGACAGTGAAAATTGTACACAATACACATGATTTATTCTTATAATAGTGTGTTTTGATACAAAGCATTTGGATTTTTACATTAGGATACATTTATGCACATCAGCAAGTGGAGAGAAACTGTGATACTGCCTACATTGTCTTGTGAAATAACATGTCTATTTGTTTTATGTGAAATGTATAGTTAATGAACAAACAGGCCAATGTTCCCTTTAAAAGAACGTTATAGGATGCATGTTGACAATTATAAAACTGGGGAGAACTCAATTATAATGGTGAAGCTAATCCGAGTAACAGTTTTAAGTATTAATGACAGCAGCACATCCAAGACAGTTTTGAGCATTGTTGCGAAAGTTGGAAGAGGAGTTCGGACGAGTGTTGACGACGACATCCAACAGGCCAAATACTATAATCCATAAGTATTAATAACCTATTAATCTGTAAACAATGATCATAACTTTTTTTTAAACATTACTGTAATATGGTCTGGGAATGTTTTCAAATGAACTTGTCAATCATTATTTTACAACAGCAGTGCCTTCCAAAAGTACTCACACCCCTTGACTTTTTCTACTTTGTGTTACAGCCAGAATTTAAAAATTGATTAAATTGAGATTGTGTCACTGGCTTACACAATACCGCACAATGTTTAAGTGGAATTGTTATTTCGAACTTTTTACAAATTAATTAAATGTAAAGCTGAAACGTCTTGAATCAAAAAGTATTCAACCCCTTTGTTATGGCAAGCCTAAATAAATTCAGGAGTAAAAATTAGCTTAAGTCACAATAAAAGTTGTATGGACTCACTGTGTGCAATAATAGTGCTTAACATGATTTGAATAACTACCTCATTACTGTACCCCACACATACAGATAAAAAGGTCCCCGAGCCGAGCAGTGAATTTCAAAACAGATTCGCCACAAAGACCAGGGCGATTTTCAAATGCCTCGCAAAGGGTATCTATTGGTAGGTGGGTACAATTCAAACAAAAAGCAGACATTGAATATCCCTTTGGGCATGGTGAAGTTATAACACTTGGATGGTATATCAATTGTGGTGGAAGACTCAGAATGAGTTAGGTAACATAGATAATTAAGATGTCTTATCTGCATAATATGCTTATATGATATGCTTGTTATTAGAATGTATCCCTTTGGACTCTGGTGTTGGTAGTTGCACTTCCTCCCTCAGCTGGGGCCCAGAGAGGGGAGAAGTCAGGCTCGTCTTTCACATGCCGCTAGTGCTATGCAGAATATCAGAAAGAGAAGAGGACAGGAGGGAGCATTGTCTTCATATGTGAATGTGTCTTTACCTATTCTAAACCATGTGAAGGGATGGCGTAATTGATGGGGAACCACTTGTCTCCACAATGTCTGTGAGCCAGTCACTCCCTCCTTGGGGGAGATATGGTCTGAGAAAAGATGTGGGGTAGTGTCTGGAACCATTGTATGTCATCTCTGATGTTGCACCTGTCCTGGGGGAGTGTATGACCTAGAGGCTCACTCCCCTTAGTGTCCAGGCGTGTGGTCAAGAAGGGGTTTTACTTGAGATGGAAGTATCTGGAGTTGACAATTGAGTTATGCCATAGAATTAATTGGTGTTTCTGTGCTTTGAAGTACCAGGAACGAGATCGGAGCCTCGTCTTAGGGGCCAGACTAAATAAGAACAGTCTTCAAAGCAAATGCTATCTGGCGGGATACTCCTTTCTCATATATCAAGTTTCACCCTGTGACCCATTCCATGCATGTTGTTTGTCAGGAAGACTAAAAGGGCGTATCTTTTCTATAAAAGATATGTATTCTTCGTATGTCAGAGCTACTCGCCACAACACTTGGAAGTGTTGAGCCGACCAGCCTCATCATTATAGAAGCAATGACTCTATGCTTTCCTTATTAATACGTTTTGAATAAAGTAATGTCCTGATTGGTGATTGACCTCGTCTCTCATTGATTAGAATTTCTACCACACAATACACCCAGTCACTACGGAGAGGAAACCGTTCAGGGATTTCACCATGAGGCCACGCCCACCATTACAAAATGACTACAAAATATTTATCTGCAAAGATGAGATGGTTCTGCAAATTCAAAATAAAAGGTACATTTGAGTTTAATGGTTGTGATCGAAAACTGACGATTGATCAACATTGTAGTTACTCCACAATACTAACCTAAATGAGAGTGAAAAGGAAGCCTGTACAGCATAAAAGACGTGGCAAAGAAATGTACTTTATGTCCTGAATACAAATTGTTATGTTTTGGGCAAATCCATCACATCAATGACTACCCCCTCTTTATATTTTCAAGCATGGTGGTGACGGCTGCATCATGTTATGGGTATGCTAGTCGTCAGCAAGGACTAGGGAGTTTAGGATAAGAAGAAACAGAATAGAGCTAAGCACATGAAAAAACCTAAATGAAAACCTGATTCAGTCTGCTTTCCAAAAAACACTGGGAGACAAATGTACCTTTCAACAGGACAATAACCTAAAACACTGGTCAAATATACACTGGAGTTGCTTGAATGTTACTGAATGGCCTAGTTAAGAGTTGACTTAAATCTGTTTTAAAATCTATGACAAGACTTGAAAATGGCTGTCCAGTAATGATCAACAACCAAATTGACGAGTTTGAAGAATATGCTAACATAATACAATCCAGGTGTGGAAAGCTCTTAAGAGACTTACCCCAAAAAACTTGCGCTGTAATGGCTGCCAAAGGTGATTCTAACATGTAATGATTGACTCAAGGGGTTGAATACATATGTATTTCATTTTCAAACATGATTTCACTTTGTCATTATGGGGTATTGTGGGTAGATGGGTGAGAATCTATTTAATCCGTTGAATTCAGGCTGTAACAACCAAATGTGGAACAAGTCAAGGGGTATGAATACTTTCTGAAGCCACTGTACATCATAGCCGATGTGAAATCCTACTTACCAAATGAGTGGGGTAAAAATGTGTCCAGTTTCCACCGAACAGCCCCCTTCACCATCAGACAGAAAGAGGCAACAATGGCACACCACAGCATTCAACATTCATTACATTTGTATGCAACCAAATGGTGTAACAAATCTTGAGCAAGTACTTTAGAATAACTCTACAATACTCAAAACAATGTACAAATCTTGGAAAAACTCCCAAAATGCATTACTTCAGATTCAATAACTAGTTACTACTAAACGGTACATCCGGTGCAAGATACAGCCACACTATGGTAAGGGAATGGGTACTTACAGATATAACTGACCTGTTTCGCAAGAAATCTGTGTTTTAGGCTGAAAAGCAGATAAGGACATTACCATCAAAATAGACATGGGCTTACAAAAAGTTTCAAAGTAATGGTTTTTCGATTTTAATATGCTATGCAGTGTTTCCCCCAGTATTTTTGTTTCCAACAGCGGTGGCAAAGTTAGCATGTGGGGGTAGTGGGCATGACAAATGGCACATTTTAGCGGCCCTCCTCTCGGCCAGAGAACCTGTAGCTGTTCTAAAACAAATTTTCTGCAATTCTACACATTTTGACATGAACATTTTAGTTTTAAAGCTAAATTTTCTACAATGGCTTATGCATTGTTCTTAATTTATCTAAATGACAAACAAAATCAAAAGGGGCCCTATATCATGACATTTTTTTATTTTACATTCTCCAACTGTCTAGTCCTTATTTTGGCGATTTTTAGTTCTCAAAAATATATTGCGCCATCTATATTCCTGGTTTTAGTCATTTAATTTAAAAAAAAATTGCAGTGGCGGCCACGGTTTAGCAGCGGCGTTGTGCCGCTGCTAAATACATATAGGGGAAACACTGATGCACCATAGTGGAATAACACCAAATAAGGCCCTCTGACTTGAAAAGCTAGACACCCAGAGGACATGAGTAGGTAGTTTAGGAAAAATACACCCAACATCAAGTAAAATGTATATTTATCATCAACCACTCACACAGAGTATAGAGCACTTGCATGCAAATGTTAGTGAACCTAAGGTGAGGAAGATAAACTGATTCAGGGTGCAGGTTTAAATGATTGGATTACTATTATTAAAGAACATCAGGCTATAAACTTATCTGCATCAAGACTATTTGTATATTAAAACATGTTTAAAAATACCAGATCTGGAATGTTGACATTCTATTATTTGAGCAATATTTCATAAATACAACATTTATGTACAAACCTTCATGATGAAGGTACTAACCTCCATGGTACAAACCTTCATGAAGCCTCATCCCCATCCACGGGTCAGGAAGAAAACAGTGTTGGATTTTAAGTGAGTTTTATTACAACATAGATTGTTTAAAACAGTACAGAGAATAAATTCAAACAAGTTACCCTTTTGATCATGGAATAAACCTGAAATAAGAATGAAGCTAGAGACTGATAGATAATAATAATAATCCATAGATCTGGTGGTAAACTACTAAACAGTTGGAATCGTCATCATAAAGGAGGACCCTCACCAACCATACGGTTGGGGACAGGGCGTCCAACAACACACAAGTGTGCTGTGAGGGCCTCGTCACCGACTTACTCTACACAACAGAAAATCATATATTTACAGGAAACTTGCCTTTTTGTAAGGGGAGGGCGATACGATCATGTTACTCCAGCAGCGAGCAGTCAAAACAATATGAACCATATTTAACACACTTCACTTCTACAAACCTGAGTGAAACATAAGAAAAACACCATACATGTATCAAATCTGCACAACGACAAAGTTGTCATTATCATCAAGTTGTTTTGTGTGTTTTGTTGTTTCTATGTTTTTCCCCATTAAAGATGTCATGTTAAATGTCCGTGTGCTGCGTATATATATTTTTTTTCATCAATACTTTTCTTCACCATCACTGGTTGGTCTTACAGCTCATTGGCTTGGGCTAGTTTTAAAAAGCACAAGGTGAGAAAAGGTTTAACCTCCAAACCTAGTGAGGGGTCAGGTCGTTGCGACTGCTTCAGTATCGTCCCGCAGGAGACATGACGGGGGGCCGCATGCCCATGGGAGGCCCTCCTTGGTATCCCATCGGAGGGCCCTGCCCATACGGAGGCATCCCACCCTGCATGTAGCCAGGCATGCCCTGGGGGGGACCACCATACTGACCTGGAGGGAGGAGGAAGTATATTGAAACATCACGATCACAATGCAAGCAAACGCAAAAACCCCATGTTTTGACTGGTATGATACTTGGTCTTTCGTGCCATCAAAGGCCACACGTTTCTCTCCATCAGATCATTTTTTGGTCTAGTGATGCCATAACATCTTACCGTGCATGGGGTGCCTCATGCCAGGCTGCTGCGGAGGCATGCCCTGCTGTGGGGGCATCATGCCGCCCACGGCCGCCACAGGAGGGGCAGACATGTGAACCTGCCCCTGCCTGGGCACGTTACGCTGGTACCGGGGCAACTGAGCCCGTCGCTCCTCCTGTTACCGGGCAGACAAACACAGAGAGGATTCTTAGACAGGACACAACACTAGCCTATCCCTTTCAGTGCAACGGCAAGGACAAATCACACAACTCAATTACATTATATTTGACTAATTTGTTTTGAACAAATATTACAGGTATCACAACAGTAACGCGACATAGAAAAATGTACTTTCTCATTCATTACTTACTGTGAAAGGGCAAAACGCAAAGCAGGAGCAACTTACCAGTGAGATATCCTCATCAGGGTGGATCAACTTACTGGTTGCACTCATGGTGGTGAGGGTGGCTGGCTTATTGGTCACTGTGGCGGGGGGCTTGGCCACAGTGTTACTAGGGGGATTAGAGGAGGATGAGGAGGCAGAGGACTGGGTGTAGGCGGGGAATGTTGCTTTGGGAGGGTCAGAGGAGGTGGAGGGCGCGCTGTGGGGCACAGCTCCAGAGGCACTCTGCTGGGCCTGGGAGACCGGAAGGAAGATGCACTGTCAGATGGGTGAGTGACTCATCATGATCACACACACACACACAGATTACAATGCTCTCCTCTCATAGGAATCAGATATTCAGACATTTGACCTACTGATTCCTTAGAAGTGCTTTCTAAACAGAATTTGTCCCATGATTTTTGATCACAAGCGATTGGTTGATTCCTCAGATTTTCACAAGCAGAGTGCACTGTACATCAAACTAACGCTGAACAGATTATCACTTTAAATGACTGGAAAATATCAGTTTCAAAAAGTGATTGAAATATCAGTTCAGCTGAGAAACTCAAGAAAAACTCATATCATATCACACATTGCTGATGAGCATTGCATTGTGCAAAATACCATCTGAGGAAATCCATGACAACAAGTCAGGGGAGGGGAAAAATAAGCAAAAAGCAAGCTGTGCCTAAACAAAAATACATATTTTAAATCACCAATCCAGTGCTAAGAAAACTAAGGCAGGCCACACACAGGCATGCAGCAAGTCCTCCTAAGGGAAAGCTGACCGTCAGCTCATCCTTTTGGTGGAGCGGTTCACAAAAATGCACACGGAATGACAAAAAGCCTGTTGAATATATTAACTTAAGTTCATATGTCAAAACACAGACATTTTGTAGCATTCCCAACCAAATCAAGCTGATATGCTGCATGCCACAAGAGTCTATGGGACATGGAAGTGAAAGAGTCCTGCCTACTTGTGGAGTGTTAGAGAACAGAGGCTTAGAGGCAGCAGACTGAGAGTCTGCAGTGCTACTGGGAGAGGCTGTGATGGTGTTTGGAACATGAGAGCCCATCTGCAGCATAAAGAAGAGAGGCAGAGTGTGAACAACCCTAGCAGAACCTAGAGTGAATACCAGCAGCTCTGGAGAGGAAAACGAGGGCATTTTGATAATGAGATTTAGTTCCTTACTATGGATGCATTACTGATACAACGCTGGTATTGCTGCTCCCTATTAGACTTGGGCGGTATACCATATACCGGGGTATTTGGAAATAGCCACAGGATGGTTTTTCAATACTGTTGAAACTATTTCTTTGAAGATTGCATAAATGTGAATATTTGTTGCTACATTTCAAGTAAATACCTGCAGTTAACTTGTGCAATATGTTAAGCGATAATGATTGCGTATTTCATTTCACCTGTCAGAATTTTTCATTATGAAGCTTACCGCTAGTACCCAGTCACATGGTGTTTGTTTACAAGCACACAATAACGAGACACCAGAGCCTTGTGAGTCATTCATTGTTGTGCAGCACACGCCAGATGATCAGGTTACAGTATGGAATTCACAACTAAATGTTCACCAGCTAGATATTTTACAACTTTTAAGTAAAAACGGTCTAAAATGCACTAAATGCTCTGCAGCTATACATTTGGTTTGCTAATTTAGTCGCTATTTAGCTAAGTGGTTAGCGTCTTACAAAATGTATTATATTGCCGGTAACAGCAGAAAATCCCCTCTTGGATCAAGAGCCTTGCTGTCTAATAATTGTGTTGTACGTGCAGCAACCTGTAGCATTTCTGAGTTACTTTTAGCTGGGATGTCACTTTGTGAGCTGGGATGTCTGTCCTGAAAATAGTTTAGGTCACAGGCTGTCTAAATGTTCGCGATGCACTCTTTATCATTTAGTTTGCATTCTATGGGATTTTACATGTACTTATTAGCATTGCTAACCTTTGGATTACAAAAGCTCAGCGGGGGTTTGAAAATAGTGCCCCTTGTGTTCAGTGCCGGTATTACCGAATATACCAATATGGCACAAGGTCAGTATGAAGGTATGACACTCTGGATACTGCCCAAGCCTACTCCCCATCATTAATGATGATATTCTGATAGTATGCATGTGCCTGAGATGAGCGCACCAGTACAACCATCTTAATAAAGAGGAAATCCTCTTGTTGAATTATTCAATGGACACCATTTAAAATGAACAAGGTAAACCAATGAGACAGTTATGACAAGATACAGCTACATCCCACCTCGCCTCTTGGCAAGGTGACCCACCTGTACTGCGCTGGGGAACAGGGGCTTGCTGACGGCAGCAGGGGCTGCTGCGGCAGGTCGGGGCATCCCTGCCGGAGTGGGGACCTGGGCCATGTGGGGCATACCAGGACGGTGACCCATGTGTGGTGGCATTCCTGAAGACAAGACATCAGGTCTCAATATCAAATCACAGTTATTTCTCAGGAAGTTAGGGAATCCATGACAAATATCATAGCAGGTTGTTTCTAGGTCATGATAGAATTGAGAATGAACATGATTTTGCTCTACTAGAGCTTGGACAATAAACCGAAAATGATCGACATTGACCACTTATCGTGGGCATATTGCTGATATCGTTCATTATGATAACCTATAGGGCCCTACTAGAGAAATGTGAAGTTTGAAACAAAATACGTTTGCTAATAGGTGATTGATAACCAGACAATTGATAGCTACAACATTCAAAGTAGTAGTAGTATTTTTAAGGGTAATATTAAAACTGTGGTGCACATTCATGTTATAAGCTTATCGTTAAATAGATTTGTGTCAGTGTCGGCCAGCTCTATGCTAGTCTTCTGAAATTGTCAGCTCTCTCACAAGCCTCATATAGGAGAATAGTCCTAGATGAGAGAGGTGAGAGGGCCACAGTGCTGTAGCCCCTGTCAATGCCATTCCACCCCACTGGGTGCAGTGACTGGAGTAAGGGAGGGGAAGAGGGGTACCGACGGTGCTTACCTGGCGGCATACCAGGCATCCCTTGCATCATTGGAGGCATCATCCCTCCCATCCCATGCATCATGCTGTAAGGAGATCAAACCAACAGGTGTGAGTTACAATCTGAATGATCAAATCTAACTGTCTGATGTTTTAATAATAAGGCAGATCCTGCAGCGACGGACCAGTTCAGGGCGACATTTAACTCCTGCAAAGAGTGAGCAAACGCACCATGGCTTTGTGTGTCATTGAGAGAGGAAAATGTCACCCACTGAGTAGTATGAGTTAGTACTCACCCTGGTGGCATTCCGTGCATACCAGGGGGCATCCCATGCATCATAGGCGGGACACCGTGACCTGGCATCATAGGGGGCATTCCTGCATTGGGAAGAAAAGGGAAGGAAACTAGATTTTAAGCAATACACCAGGTATAATTTATTAGCCATTATTTGGTGATGCTGGGAATGTATTTTTTCCAGTTTGTGGTTTGTTCAGAATGGGCATGATTCATTCACAATTCAGAGCAGTTGAACATTTTTGCCAATCATCATTACTTGATGCGAATGTCTTACTGGCTGAACACAGCAATCGTATGGCCATTCAGCCCATGTTCTACCTGAGTAAGCTCCTGGTGGCATGCCTGGAGCCCTGGCCCCGGGGGGGATGCCTGGCTGGGCCATGGGAGGGACATAGCTAGCCTGGGGCTGGGCAGCAGGCATCTGCTGCTGAACGAACGAAGGGCCTGGAGCATCATCATCGTCGTCATCCTCGTCAGAGTCGTCCTGATTCTGCTTCTTCTTCTGGCTCTCTGAACACAAAGTAAAGGGGTATTTTAGCCACACAGCAGTTCTTTAAGATGATTTGTTATGGCTGTAGACTTCTATGGTTCTCAGTACAAATGCAGGAAATTATGTTGACACTAACTAACCCTGTTTTTGTTCTAATGTCCGTCTCCTCTCCTGCATATCCTTCTCTGGAATTCCTTCCATGCCATAGATTTCCAATTCTATGTCTACCCTTCCAGGTATGGCATTGGGGACCCCGTCAATGGTCTCTTTGTGAACCTGAAACACACACGACCCACGCCATCAATGATTCATATCACAAATAAAAGGTATGACCACACAGATTAATGAATAACCAACATGTTGTTAATGTGAATACCAACCTGCATACAGTGGATTGCCAGCCCTGGACCAGTGTACAACTTCTTGTGACATATATGGCACTTAAAATGTTTGGCCTTTTGATGTTGGATGAGAATCTTTTCATCATCGAAATCTCGATTACAATACCTTCAAGTTGTGAATTAAGGAAATGTCATAGAGTATATACTAACGTTAGCAAGCTAACTTAGCTAGTTGGTTTCATTCAATCGAGGGTGCCTCCTCCCTGCTATTAACGTTACTCCTTTATTTGAACGTAAGGTATAGTTACTCTTTGTGCACAACTTCTGACCACCATCTATGACAAAGTATGCCGACTAAGCCTCATAAACTGGGTAGTTGCAGATAGCTACATAATGAATACAATAATTGACTTTGCTAACTAATAATGCCGCTAGCTACTTAGCTAACATAGCTAGTTTTCCGCCTAAAATGTTCGTCAATATACACCATTTGGGTTTACTTTGTTGAGATAAAACTAAAAGAGAGTGTTGGAAAATGTAATTGCCACAACATTATTACAGAAATACGACAAAGTATCAAAAGTGCGAACAGGTCTTGTGAGGCCTACATTATCTTACTTCGCTAGCTACCTTGCTAAGCATTCGAGCCCTCACTTTCTTTTCATGCGTTTTGTCTATTCCCCAAACCAAAGGATACCAGCACCATGGCTTCATCTGCTTCTTCTTCTTTCGCCCCATCTTTCAGATAGTACTTGGAAAGCTAACGTATAATAACAAACACTGAAATTCGTTCTTATTGTGTCATAAACATTAGCGACATGCTGTATGACAACGCCGAAAATGGCGCTTCTTCAAGTGGAGGAAGTGGATTATGCTTGCACCCACAATGCTGTACTGATGGAACACGTGCACAATTCCCTAAACAAAAGTGATTTAAATACGTCTTTCCAGTATATTGACGAAGTTTGGTCCGAAATAAACGGAAATGAATAATCATACCAAATTATTATATTATTTAATGTTTTTCTGCTCGCGTCATTTCAATGCATTCTGTGTGGGTGTAATAACTTTAATGTCCACATGGGAGCGACATTGCACCATACTATTGTATGGTGATGAAGGCGTCAATGCTGTGACCAATTCAAATGTCGATATATATGGATTATATATACACTGCTCAAAAAAATAAAGGGAACACTAAAATAACACATCCTAGATCTGAATGAATGAAATATTCTTATTAAATACTTTTTTCTTTACATAGTTGAATGTGCTGACAACAAAATCACACAAAAATTATCAATGGAAATCAAATGTATCAACCCATGGAGGTCTGGATTTGGAGTCACACTCAAAATTAAAGTGGAAAACCACACTACAGGCTGATCCAACTTTGATGTAATGTCCTTAAAACAAGTCAAAATGAGGCTCAGTAGTGTGTGTGGCCTCCGCGTGCCTGTATGACCTCCCTACAACGCCTGGGCATGCTCCTGATGAGGTGGCGGGTGGTCTCCTGAGGGATCTCCTCCCAGACCTGGACTAAAGCATCCGCCAACTCCTGGACAGTCTGTGGTGCAACGTGGCGTTGGTGGATGGAGCGAGACATGATGTCCCAGATGTGCTCAATTGGATTCAGGTCTGGGGAACGGGCGGGCCAGTCCATAGCATCAATGCCTTCCTCTTGCAGGAACTGCTGACACACTCCAGCCACATGAGGTCTAGCATTGTCTTGCATTAGGAGGAACCCAGGGCCAACCGCACCAGCATATGGTCTCACAAGGGGCCCGAGGGTCTCATCTCGGTACCTAATGGCAGTCAGGCTACCTCTGGCGAGCACATGGAGGGCTGTGCGGCCCCCAAAGAAATGCCACCCCACACCATGACTGACCCACCACCAAATCAGTCATGCTGGAGGATGTTGCAGGCAGCAGAACGTTCTCCACGGCGTCTCCAGACTCTGTCACGTCTGTCACGTGCTCAGTGCGAACCTGCTTTCATCTGTGAAGAGCACAGGGCGCCAGTGGCGAATTTGCCAATCTTGGTGTTCTCTGGCAAATGCCAAACGTCCTGCACGGTGTTAGGCTGTAAGCACAACCCCCACCTGTGGACGTCGGGCCCTCATACCACCCTCATGGAGTCTGTTTCTGACCGTTTGAGCAGACACATGCACATTTGTGGCCTGCTGGAGGTCATTTTGCAGGGCTCTGGCAGTGCTCCACCTGCTCCTCCTTGCACAAAGGCGGAGGTAGCGGCCCTGCTGCCGGGTTGTTGCCCTCCTACGGCCTCCTCCACGTCTCCTGATGTACTGGCCTGTCTCCTGGTAGCGCCTCCATGCTCTGGACACTACGCTGACAGACACAGCAAACCTTCTTGCCACAGCTCGCATTGATGTGCCATCCTGGATGAGCTGCACTACCTGAGCCACTTGTGTGGGTTGTAGACTCCGTCTCATGCTACCACTAGAGTGAAAGCACCGCCAGCATTCAAAAGTGACCAAAACATCAGCCAGGAAGCATAGGAACTGAGAAGTGGTCTGTGGTCACCACCTGCAGAACCACTCCTTTATTGGGGGTGTCTTGCTAATTGCCTATAATTTCTACCTTTTGTCTAATCCATTTGCACAACAGCATGTGAAATTTATTGTCAATCAGTGTTGCTTCCTAAGTGGACAGTTTGATTTCACAGAAGTGTGATTGACTTGGCGTTACATTGTGTTGTTTAAGTGTTCCCTTTATTTTTTTGAGCAGTGTATATAGTCATTGACTAAGACCTGCTGACTGATGTCGTGACTTGAATAAATATGAATATATTGAGTTATATCCCTCCTTATAATAGAACAACAACAATTAAGCAATAATGCACGAGGGGATGTGGTATATGTCCAATATACCACGGCTAAGGGCTTTTCTTACGAGCAACGCGGAGTGCCTGGATACAGCCGATTAGCCGTGGTATATTGGCCATATAACA
This sequence comes from Salvelinus namaycush, assembly GCF_016432855.1. NCBI lineage: Eukaryota > Metazoa > Chordata > Actinopteri > Salmoniformes > Salmonidae > Salvelinus > Salvelinus namaycush. The sequence goes on along the minus strand of NC_052308.1, from coordinate 66,528,170 downwards.
CAAACTTGCGAGGTGCCTTATTGCTATTATAAACTGGTTACTAACTTATACGGTCTGATATACCACGGCTGTCAGCCAATCAGCATTCAGGGCTCGAACCACCCCGTTTATAATACTGAATAGCACAAACTTGCAATGCATACCATGCATTATGATATGGATGTTCAATTTCATTTGATTCAATAAAATGTTCTAGAAAAATGTATTAGATCAGTACATAGACTCAATAGGGCCTAGATTGTGAGTCCCCCAGCCCAGTGCCTTGCATATAAGCCAGACTCATTTGAATAACTGAAAATAACTATACCCAGTGCTGTGCTCAGCAGTCTGAGCAGAAAGGAAACAATAAATCTACTTCAGAGAATCTCCATCTCCATCCTCCCTCCCTTCTCTTTAAATCCCTCCCCCTCCATCCCTTTCTCTCCCCTCCCTCCCTTTCTCTCTCCTAGGTAAATGATTCATTTGGAAAATGGGATATTTATGCAAGTGAGTAAACACAACAGATGCCAATTTCAGGGCTCCTAATGAATGTTAAATTGTATGCATTGGGAGCTGCTGTTGTTTCCCATACGGCAGTGACTAGACTAAAGAGAGACCACAGTGGCAGGCCTCCATCTCTGAATGAATTAGGACTGACTCTTGTGTACTCAAGCATTTATTTTATTTTTATGTATTTTTATTTTACTTGTATTTATTTTTTACAATAAACTAAAACACACGTTATCAAAAACAATAGACAACTTAACTTTTACATACATTTCCACAAATATTAATGATATCACACTTGCTCAGACCCACATGTTCCCACCATATCCACACCCAATGTTGTTTCTAATGCTTGTAAGACCTCAAATTGTTTTATGTTGTTTCTGTCTGTAGCCAGATTTAAAAATATATATTTAAATAATAAGGCATGTAATTTCGTTTATTATGTTTCAAAACTCCCTCCATCAATATCAGTTATTTTTAAGTCTTGGATCCAATAGTTTCTATATGTTTTGAATAGATTGTCAGTTGAGTAGACTGTCTGCAAGGTTTTGTATATCTGACCTATCCAGTGGCGACCCGTTATTTTTAGCAAATGTGGGGCATGTTATTTTGCCATTAATACGTGTCACATATCAGTTTGCAAACAATGTAAATAAAGGAAAATAAATAATTTAGTTAATAAAGCCACATACAAACTTTGTTTTGCTTTCTTGAGTAAGGCAGATCCAAAATGCATGTGTTTCAGCATTTTCTGTGGTGGTGGGTCAGCCAGCGGAAAACACTGAGAGTAGCAGTTTGTAATGGTCTATAGTTGCACAGTGATTGGCTCAGTGTTCTGTCACTCATGAGGAGCTCGAAAACTCAAGCCCCTTGGGTGCTGCCATAGAGTTACATTAGAAGTGCCCATCCAAGAAGGCTCAAGGTCTTTCAACATCTTAGCTAGCAGTCATCATCATGAATCAAGTCGAAAATCTACTGGCAAATCCTTTTTATCCTTGTCATATGGAGAGAAATAATGAAGAGAAATTATAGATAAAACGTATCGGTGCTAACCGGCCATTGGACCTAAACATTACACAACAAGTTGGAAATCGCAAATTCAACAATGAGTTTGGAAGGAATCAGTGGCTAACTGCAAGCTTTGCAAAGCAATCACTAGCCTGCTATTCAGTGGTGGCTGTGTGGTCCCAAGTCTGGGTTTAAGGGTCTCTTTTCCAAGTTTAAAATGATAAATATTCAACATTGGCCATGCTGTCAATCCAGCATGATTTCTGCCACGCTCAAAACAACTGTTAACTTGTAACTGAGAAATCTGACCAGTGAGTTCAAGACAACTGGGAAATTGGGAAAAAACAAGTTTACTTTTTGAACGGTCATCCAATTCGGAATTGTAAGTCGGGAACTCTGGCCTTTTCTAGAGCTACAACCTGAAGATCACTGACGTCATCATCATTCAATCTTTTTTTTCAGGGTTCCCAGTTGTCTTGAAAGCACCATAAATCCAGAGAATGCCAGACTTTGATGACTAACTTTGATGACAAAATCTGCTCAAGTCCTGCACAGCACAACAAGGTGAGTCCAAAAATGCCTTGTATGCTGCTGCATAAATGATGTAATATGCCAGGGAGATATGTATACTGTAGCTAAGAAAGTAATACTAAGTGTATGTTGTGTAATAGGCTGTTAGTCGTCCATATGCCGCACCCTAATAATATGGTCTATTTTTCCCTCTTAATAATTTCACCTAAAGTTACTGTTCTGACTTGGTGGTGCACATGTAGCCTATAACCTGTTTTAGAGAAATGTAATCATCGAATATTGTAAGAGCTTTCATTGTCTGCTTATATGTCCCCTTTATTTATCCTACGGTTCTGACTTGGTGTACAGGGAGAACACTGTAAGAACGGCCCATCTTCTGAATGGTGTCGCTGTACATTTCAAAAGTGCTGAACAAATAGTTATATTGACTACGTCGGTCCTAGCTCGCTCATTAATGTCTTAATCGAAATTATGGATTGCCTCTTATCCCCTTGTCGTCCCCTTATGCCATTGTTTCAACATCTCAATTGTCAGTAGAAACTGCATTTGTTTAAGCAAGTATGCCATATCAGCTATGTTTTTTTTAAAGACAGTAAATGAGTCTGAGTGAACTGTTTGGATGCCAGACAAGGCTCCGCTGATAGCCAGGTGTGGTAGTGGTTAAGTGTTGGGACTGTTGTTGGGATTTGCTGCTGGGACAGTTTTATAGTGCATTCGGGAAAGTATTCAGACCCTTTGACTTTTTACACATTTTGTTACGTTACAGCCTTATTCTAAAATGGATAAAATATTTTTTTCCCTCATCAATCTACACACAATACCCCATAATGACAAAGCGAAAACTGTTTTTTATTCATTTTTGCAAATGTATTAAAAAATATATATGGAAATTCCTTATTTACAGAAGTATTCAGACCCTTTGCTACGAGACTCGAAATTGAGCTTAGGTGAATCATGTTTCCATTGATCATCCTTGAGATGTTTCTATAACTTGATTGGAGTCCACCTGTGGTAAATTCAATTGATTGGACATGATTTGGAAAGGCACACACCTGTCTATATAAGGTCCCACAGTTGACAGTGCATGTCAGAGCAAAAACCAAGCTATGAGGTCATAGGAATTGTCCGTAGAGCTTCGAGACAGGATTGTGTCGAGGCACAGATCTAGGGAAGGCGACCAAAACATTTCTGCATTATTGAAGGTCCCCAAAATCACAGTGGCCTCCATCATTCTTAAATGGAAGAAGTTTGGGACCACCAAGACTCTTCCTAGAGCTGGCCACCCGGCCAAACTGAGCAATCGGGGTAGAAGGGCCTTGGTCAGGGAGGTGACCAAGAACCCGATGATCACTCTGACAAAGCTTCAGAGTTCCTCTGTGGATATGGGAGAATCTTCCAGAAGGACAGCCATCTCTGCAGCACTCCACCAATCAGGCCTTTATGGTACTGGCCAGACAGAAGCCACTCCTCAGTAAAAGGCACATGACAGCCCACTTGGAGTTTGCCAAAAGGCACCTAAAGAATCTCAGACAATGAGAAACAAGATTCTCTGGTGTGATGAAACCAAGATTGAACTCTTTGGCCTGAATGCCAAGCGTCATGTCTGGAGGAAACCTGGCACTATCCCTAGGGTGAAGCATGGTGGTGGCAGCATCATGCTGTGGGGATGTTTTTCAGCGGCAGGGGCTGGGAGACTAGTAAGGTTCACCTTCCAACAGGACAACAACCCTAAGCACACAGCCAAGACAATGCAGGTGTGGCTTCGGTACAAGTCTCTGAATGTCCTGGAGTGGCCCAGCCAGAGCCCGGACTTGAACTCGATCGAACATCTCTGGAGAGAGCTGAAAATAGCTGTGCAGCGACGCTCCCCATCCAACTTGACAGATCTTGAGAGGATCCGCAGAGAAGAATGGGAGAAACTCCCCAAATACAGGTGTGCCAAGCTTGTAGCGTCATACCCAAGAAGACTTAAGGCTGTAATCGCTGCAAAAGGTGCTTCAACAAAGTACTGTGTAAAGGGTCTGAATACTTATGTAAATGTGGTACTTCAGCTTTTTATTTTTAATACATTTCTAAACATTTCTAAAAACCTGTTTTTCTTTTGTCATTATGGGGTATTGTGTGTAGATTGACAAGGGAAAAAAACAATGTAATTAATTTTAGAAAAAGGCTGTAACGTAACAAAATGTAGAAAAAGTCAAGGGGTTTGAATACTTTCCGAATGCAAGGTATGTAGGCCGTTACAGTTTGTGGCCACAGTTCTTCACCTTTATAATGCAATTAATGTATTGGTTAGTGTTGTGTTGTGTAGAGGCTTTGCTTGCATGCATCCCCCCCATTCTTTTCTATTTGCCACACCAAGATTTACATTCTAAAATTGCTACTGGACCTATCTATCATATGAGTATCTGTTTCTGACTCAAATTGCATTCCCTTAACATTGCTCTGATGTCCAAAAGCTTTTAGGTCAACATTTTGTTGCATATATTTGAAAATGTCTATAGTCGTGGCCAAAGGTTTTGAGAATTACACAAATATTAATTTTCCCAAAGTCTGCTGCCTCAGTTTGTATGATGGCAGTTTGCATATACTCCAGAATGTTATGAAGTGATCAGATGAATTGCAATTAATTGCAAAGTCCCTATTTGCCATGCAAATGAACTGAATCCCCCAAAAACATTTCCACTGCATTTCAGCCCTGCCACAAAAGGACCAGCTGACATCATGTCAGTGATTCTTTCATTAACACAGGTGTGAGTGTTGACGAGGACAAGGCTGGAGATCACTCTGTCATGCTGATTGCATTCGAATAACAGACTGGAAGCTTCAAAAGGAGGGTGGTGCTTGGAATCATAGTTCTTCCTCTGTCAACCAAGGTTACCCTGCAAAGAAACACGTGCCGTCATCATTGCTTTGCACAAAAAGGGCTTCACAGGCAAGGATATTGCTGCCAGTAAGATTGCACCTAAATCAACCATTTATCGGATCATCAAGAACTTCAAGGAGAGTGGTTCAATTGTTGTGAAGAAGGCTTCAGGGGAACCAAGAATGTCCAGCAAGCGCCAGGACCGCCTCCTAAAGTTGATTCAGCTGCGGGATCGGGGCACCACCAGTACAGAGCTTGCTCAGGAATGGCAGCAGGCAGGTGTGAGTGCATCTGCACGCACAGTGAGGCGAAAACTTTTGGACGATGGCCTGGTGTCAAGAAGGGCAGCAAAGAAGCCACTACTCTCCAGGAAAAACATCAGGGACAGACTGATATTCTGCAAAAGGTACAGGGATAGGACTGCTGAGGACTGGGGTAAAGTAATTTTCTCTGATGAATCCCCTTTCCGATTGTTTGGGGCATCCATCTGGAAAAAAGCTTGTCCGGAGAAGACAAGGTGAGCGCTACCATCAGTCCTGTGTCATGCCAACAGTAAAGCATCCTGAGACCATTCATGTGTGGGGTTGCAGTGTGTGCAAACCTGGTCAAGAACTACAGGAAACGTATGATCTCTGTAATTGCAAACAAAGGTTTCTGTACCAAATATTAAGTTCTGCTTTTCTGATGTATCAAATACTTATGTCATGCAATAAAATGCAAATTAATTACTTAAAAATCATACAATGTGATTTTCTGTTTTTTTGTTTTAGATTCCGTCTCTCACAGTTGAAGTGTACCTATGATAAAAAATGACAGACCTCTACATGCTTTGTAAGTAGGAAAACCTGCCAAATCAGCAGTGTATCAAATACTTGTTCTCCCCACTGTAAGTACATGGATGAGCAATGGCCGTGCGGCATAGGCAAGATGCAGTGCATGGTAAAGAATACAGTATATACACATGAGATGAATAATGTAGGATATGTAGACATTATTAAAGTGGTGTTATTTAAAGTGACTTTATTGAATCCATATATTACATTTATTGAAGTGGCCAGAGATTTGAGTCTGTATGTTGGCAGCAGCCACTCTATGTTAGTGATGGCTGTTTAACAGTCTGATGGCCTTGAGATAGAAGCTATTTTTCAGTCTCTCGGTCCCAGCTTTGATGTACCTGTACTGACCTCGCGGGGTGAACAGGCAGTGGCTCGTGTGGTTGTTGTCCTTGATGATCTTTTTGGCCTTCCTGTGCCATCGGGTGCTGTAGGTGTCCTGGAGGGCAGGTAGTTTGCCCCCGGTGATGCGTTGTGCATACCGCACTACCCTCTGGAGAGCCTTGCGGTTGTGGGCGGAGCAGTTGCCATACCAGGCGGTGATACAGCCCGACAGGATGCTCTCTGCATTTCTAAAAGTTTGTGAGTGTTTTAGGTGTCAAGCCACATTTCTTCAGCCTCCTGAGGTTGAAGAGGCGCTGTTGCGCCTTCTTCACCACGCTGTCTGTGTGAGTGGACCATTTCAGTTTGTCCGTGATGTGTACGCCGAGGAACTTAAAACTTTATACCTTCTCCACTACTGTCCCGTCGATGTGGATGGGGGGATGCTCCCTCTGCTGTTTCCTGAAGTCCACAATCATCTCCTTTGTTTTGTTGACGTTGAGTGAGAGGTTATTTTCCTGACACCACACTCCGAGGGCCCTCACCTCCTCCCTGTAGGCTGTCTCGTCGTTGTTGGTAATCAAGCCTACCACTGTAGTGTCGTCTGCAAACTTGATGATTGAGTTGTAGGCGTGCATGGCCACGCAGTCATGGGTGAACAGGGAGTACAGGAGAGGGCTGAGAACGCACCCTTGTGGGGCCCCAGTGTTGAGGATCAGCAGGATGTGGATGTTGTTTCCTACCCTCATCATCTGGGGCGGCCCGTCAGAAAGTCCAGGACCTCGTCCAGCTTAATGACGATTTTGGAAGGTACTATGGTGTTAAATGCTGAGCTGTAGTCGATGAACAGCATTCTTGCATAGGTATTCCTCTTGTCCAGATGGGATAGGGATGAGTGCAGTGTGATGGCGATTGCATCGTCTGTGGACCTATCGGGGCGGTAAGCAAATAGGAGTGGGTCTAGGGTATCAGGTAGGGTGGAGGTGATATGATCCTTGACTAGTCTCTCAAAGAACTTCATGATGACAGAAGTGAGTGCTAAGGGGCGATAGTCATTTAGTTCAGTTACCTTAGATTTCTTGGGAACAAGAACAATGGTGGCCATCCTGAAGCATGAAGGCACAGCAGACTGGGATAGGGATTGATTGAATATGTCCGTAAACACACCAGCCAGCTGGTCTGCGCATGCTCTGAGGATGTGGCTAGGGATGCTGTCTGGGCCGGCAGCCTTGCGAGGGTTAACACGTTTAAATGTTTTACTCACGTTGGCCACGGTGAAGGAGAGCCCACAGGCTTTGGTAGCGGGCCGTGTCAGTGGCACTGTATTGTCCTCAAAGCACGCAGTTGTTTAATTTGTCTAGGAGCAAGACGTCGATGTCCGCTACGGGGCTGGTTTTCTTTTTGTAATCCGTGATTGACTGTAGACCCTGCCACATACGTCTCGTGTTTGAGCGACTCTACTTTGTCTCTAACCACCCTTAGACTTAGGGAAATGTAAAACTTTCCTATTTAATTAATGAGTTTTATTTGCTCATATAAAGTATGTTATGGCCAAGTATACTAAGAATGTCATCTGTGGGGTAATTAATATTACCGAAACAAAATATAAAAACTTTGGGAGCAATGCCATTCTAAAGAGGTGTATTCTACCTGTAAGATTTATGGGGAGATTGATCAATTTAATTAGATCTGCTTTCAAGTTGTTGAGTAATGAGATGAAGTTATCTTTATGTATTTTTTCTTTGTCTTAACCTATTAAGCATCCTAAGTATTTCATATTTTTTGTTGTCCACTTAACGGATTGCTGTAGATCATGAGTTATTCTTTTTATTTTTTCCTATTGCCATTATTTCAGTTTTTAGAGTATTCCAAAAATATTTTTAACAAAGGGGGCATTAAACTCAATATTAGTCAGGTATATCAGGAGATCGTCGGCAAATAAGTTGAGTATATATTCATGTTTACCAATACTGATACCTGTTACGTTTGGGTCCTCTTGTCCAATTATTTCTGCAAGCGGTTCAATTGCCAGTGCAAACAGGAGGGGGGAGAGAGGACATCCCTGTCCGGTGCCCCTTTCTAAAGCAATTTATTCAGATAATGTATTATTTGTGTATATTCTTGCTTTAGGATATTTATATAATATTTTTATGAAATGTATTATTTTAGCTGGAAAGTTGAATGCTTCCAATGTTTTGAATAGAAAACACCACTCAAGACGGTCGGTCGAAAGCCTTTTCAACATCATCAGCCATTACTGATGTTCTCACGCATTTCATTGATTACTTTGACATCAACTGTTTTCTCCCACGCCTCTTCGGCCACTCAGGCTAGAGCTCTCGCCAAACACCATTTGGAAAGTTAATCCGGTTTTATGACTGAAACAGCTTTGGTCCGAGGAGGTCTCTTCGCACTACAGGGGGTCGGGTGATCCCTGACCACAGAGAAAGACTGCTGTGTGTGTCTGGACACTATGATGTTTGGAGCGAGGACACATTTGGGTTTGTTTAGATATCTTCACAACGCTGAGGCCTTTTCTCTGTTGGTCCCTTGTTGTCTCCATGGATTGCTTCTGTGAAAGAGGCCTTAGTCTACTCTAGACAATCAGTTTGCTGAACAGTCATCTCAGTTCAAATGTGTTGCTAAAAAACTGTCTGGCTGGGGTAGTTGTGCAATAGGGTTATTGTATGTATGTGTGTGTGTGCGGGGGGGGGGGGGGGGGAGTAAAACAAAAGGCATTGAATGAAAATGGTCTTTCAAACACTTGTGCAGGTTGAATCATAAATAACACCAAGAGGTCAGAATACGTTTCTATATTATAAAAACAGTTTAATGTATTCCAGTACAGTATTTACATATCAAATCTACAAAATATGCACATGTTAAAATATTGTCAGTTACCACCATGTTCCGTATCATAAACCTTATTATATACAATCAACAAATGTTAAATAGACAGGATATTTTACACATCACAATGTAGACCAATTCAAGAATCAACAACCAGCTATTGTATGTTAACATATTAATTTGTTAATACTTACAGTCTTTCTTATTATTTATTTTGTGTGAAGCGGCATAACGTGAGGTTAAGTTAAAGTACACTCTTGAGCTAGACTTGGGTGCCCGTCTGTTCCTGGTACCATGTCAACTCCATGTCACTCATTGTCATGCCAAACATCTGTGGCTTGACAATGACAGCAATGGAGTTGGTAAGAGCACTAACAGATCTGGGACCAGGCTAATCTGAGCCTTGGCTGGTTGAGATGTGACGTGTTCTCCTGATGAAGCAAACACAGCATCCAATACAACATGGCTTAGCGTTCTCTTTAATAAGGGCATTGACAGCACAGTACTAACTGAAGGCTAACTCTGGAGAGAGGGACCTATTTACATGTAGCACCATTTCCACAGTCTGTAACAGAGTTAAATATTGAATACCTATCAATAAGTCTGTGCTAGAGGGAGAATGCTGACGTTCAACTCAACCAGTACTCATCCCAAAAGGCAACATATTCCCCTATTAATAAAACAGTACATGTTCTCTGTAGTGCTCTGTCTTTTGTATGCTATTGGTTAAGGGATGGTTTTGGCAACAGTCAGGAACACAGAGGGTTTGAAAATCACATATATCTTCGTTTCAACTTCCATTTCCATTTGCACATAACAAAATAATGTAAGTCAGTGTAACCCGGATGATACTGTCCTCTCCTCCAATACTGTCCACTCCTCCAATACTGTCCACTCCTCCAATACTGTCCACTCCTCCAATACTGTCCACTCCTCCAATACTGTCCACTCCTCCAATACTGTTCACTCCTCCAGTACTGTCCACTCCTCCAATACTGTCCACTCCTCCAATACTGTCCACTCCTCCAGTACTGTGCATGCCATACTGTATAGGTGAGAACTCTCTCTCTCTCTCACACACACACGCGCACACACACTGCTTTGAGGTGACCAGAGTGCTTGACACAGTTAAGACTTAGAGCAAGACACACCAAAGGCAACAACAAAAACGTAAGCCAATTCACCCTGCAAATATCTAGCTTGAGTACCCATCTCATTCTGCTTTAGCCATTTGTCCTGCCAGACATATTGTGAAAGGCAACAATGTACATGTAGCATCGTTGAATGTATAAACAGTCTGGTAACCAGACAAAAATCAGGAAGTTGGAACAAACCCATGTCACATCAGATACTCAGTACAGTGTAACATGTCAACAGTGGAACATTTCATAGCTTAATTTCATAGTATTGAAGATTGAAGACATGTGTATCATCACAATCTCCAACCCTATGAAATTGTCCTTTATTGAAGCTAGCTGTCATATTAACCTCTTTCTTACAGTTATAGGCACCATTGGGTTTAAGAGGAGATGCCGCCATACTCTGTTCCATACAGTACTCTAGAATGAAGATACAAATTCTGAAGTCTTGGGCCTAGATAGTTATGTTCCATTGGATCTGAGGTACGTAGTTGGCCCTCTCAGTTTTCTCTGAAAAGCCCAACTGGCTTAGCATGCAGCCCTGCACTATTGAGACCAGTCTTGTTCGGAGGCCTGGGGGGGGGGGGGGGGGGGTGCAGCTCATGTAGCCACCTCTGGAGCTCACAGCGTTGGGGGGAGCCGGACGTCCAGCAGGCTGTAGGCGAAGACGTTCCAGAAGACAGCACAGAGGACAAAGAGTAAGTAGACAGAGAAGAAGATCCAGAATAGAGACTGCTCTTGGAGACGCTGCTCGTAGTTCTGGAGGACTACAACCCCCAGGGTGAGCCCCACCATCACACCCCCCAGGTGGGCCACAAAGCTGGGGTTGGGGCAGGGCGGGAAGGCCGGCGGGTAGAACCGCAGCCACACGGCACGGCCAAACTCCACACTCACTGACGGGGGTGGAGAGAGAAGTGTTACCATAATGCTGGTAATAGTCCTGTTTCCATAGTGAACAAGTGATATTGTTATTTTAATTTTTTATTTTATTGTAAATACTGCTATGTTTATCTCTTACAAATCATGGTAACTTGCCAAATTGTAAGTGTATGCTTATACTAAAGTGAAAAATAAGAAGTTGGTTATGTACTATAAAGGTTAAGACCACAACAAACCCGTCCTTGTTGCTCACATTAATCTTACGAGTGGGTATGTTCTTTCTAAGCTTCTATTGCTAGCCACAGGGCCCTTTCTGTCTCCAAACCTACATCCACCACGGTACTAACTAGGTCAAGAGCAAGGTTGTTGTAACAGTACGCAAGACCGGAGTTCCCTCTAGCGACTTTGTTTTTTAATGATCCAAATGAACCGCGTGTTGGTTTTGGTTACCTGCAGGCTGTGGCTAGTCACACAGTGGTGTAGGGACTGACTGGGGTATCTCAGATAGGATGTTAATATAGAGAAACTTCAGAGTTTAGAAAAACTTACTGCAGACCAGAGCCATGGCCATCCGAAACAGCTTAAACTGACATTTCATACCCGACCAGTTCTGGGGAGAGAGGAGCAGAGTGAGTTGATGAGAAAAGGAGTGAGAGAGAGTGCAAGATAAAGGGTTTATGATTCAGGCCAGGAGTTTTCCCATGTTAGATAACATGGACCTGGGTTTGTCCCTGACCATGTTACCTGACCAGGAAAAACTCCTGGCCCTATTAATAATGATACTACAATCCATGACACTAAGCATCTTTCATTTCCTACATAAGATAGTAATGTAACAGACACCTATATCCAAAGCGACTTACAGAACTGTCAACATTCAGAGTGACACATAGATTACAACAATAACATATCTTTCCCCTTCCATGATAGCTTTCAGAGCCAATAAAGATATCATGTGATGACCCTTGACCTTCTCCCTTTTCTTGCTGTTGTAGGAAATTTGTCTGAGAGGAGAAAGCACCACCGATGATTGTAAAGGGCCCACTGGTGTAAATATTCGATGACAGGGACCATCCAATTATATAGACAGCAGTATGGCCTTATGGCCCCTGCTTCTAAGGTTATAACCTTGTAGGGTAGTATGCATGGATTGAACCAATCAGAGCACAGCTAAGGTCAAAGGTGAATTTACATGCAGCCTCAGAATGGGAGAAAATCAAGTTATATGACAATTATCTAATTACACTCTTTAACACTATGCAGTGCACACACACTCACGTGCAACACACACACACACACACTTTCAACACTAGATAGTCGACACACCCTTCCACTCTTTGTAAATGGGAAAGCTGAAAGGCAGGAATGTATGGAATCCATAGACTGACAGAGCACCTGCTGGGCCCCAAAATGCCCTGCTTTGATGCCACATGATGTATGTCTGAGCATGATAGTCATCTCACGACAAAAGGGCTGCTCTGACACAGGCGCGCCCGCGCACACACACACACACACATCCTTACCATGACGACGTTGGCCAGGTGTGCTGAGACCAGGGCGTAGACTCCTCCTGACGACCCCACCACCGGAGCAGTCATATCAGTGACAGAGACGGCAAGGGAGCCTGCCGGGGTCAGAGGTCAGAGGTTAGAATCAATCAAATAATCAATCACCTTCATATTCACTGTATCAATAGGGCAATTCATATTGAATATGTCAATTCATATCCATCGTTATAATGTATCTCAGAGCTGCTTCGAATAATGATAATTGATTCAATGAGCAGCTTCAAATAAATAACATTCACAGGTAGAAACAGTAGATACTGTATATGAACGCAGTCACTCCTGATGTTTTTTGTCGCTGTATTGAAGCAAAAACAGAGGCTTACATTGGTCAATGAGTAACCATTGATAATTTTAAGAATAATACGTATCAACACGGTCCGTTAGTAGACTCTTGGTGTTACACTTGTCATGACGTTGGCCTGGGGGTAGGTTTATGACAGTCATAAATACCTCTTCCCCCCCTTTTCCTCTCTCTACCCTACTGATGTGACATTAGAAAACCCCTTGGTTAACATAGAGATTCTGGGAACATCAGAAGGTGGGGGGAAATTAACTATATTCTGGTAATCCGACCAATTGAACATATGCGGTGGTACTTAATGAATATGATGTCAGTTCGGTTGTCATCTGAGACATTCTCATCAATGATAGAATGACAAACTCTACAGTGGAAAGTCTACACATCAGAGTTATCGGATTCACATGGAATTGTTGTTCAATTTAAATATTTGAATATGAAATTATTCGTGATGGGATGAAATGTGATTTTAGCTTCTAAAATGTGAGAATTGGGTTTTCATGAGTGAATTAGGCCCGACTCAGTGGCCCGCCCACGTGAAGAGACATAGGTTGTAAATTATGAAACACACCCCTTTTCTCCCTCCACTATATAAGCCCTTGACGAAAATGTAACCTCCTGTTCCGAGGATGTGAGGACGACGGTCCATACGTTAAAAGGACTAACCTGTCAACTACAGAACTAAGCCAACATCAGCGTGAGCTTTGGTTGCGAATGGTATGAACTTTGAACTCTTCTTCACTACAGAAGTGATACCTCCTAGACGTTGAGCTAGCAACAGCAGCTGCAAGCGTAAATTAGGAAAGAACAGAGTATCCCGTCTACCACACAACGACGTTACTACAATGTATCCAATTTACCAGCAGAGACATTCTTCAAAGGACAAAGGTTGGGCAACACGGCCTTCCATCTACCACCAACCTACCGAAGCGCAGCTCAGAGTAAATATTTGTTGCATTTTCCTTTTCCAAATGGGCGGTAATTTAGAATGCATAAGATACTGTATTTATGAAAGCACAGCTTCACCCTTAGTTCCTCAGTCTTTCCGCTCTTTCACTCAAACCCAGCCCCTTTTATTTTGTGTAACCAGCTGTCATATCTGTTCCGCCCGCTAGGGACGTTTTCCTTTATGACGTAATTTGTAATCAAGGTATGATTCATTCTGTGGATATGTAATTCTGTGTGATTAGTTAGGTATTTAGTAAATAAATAATTAAACCCAATTTTGTATTGCTGATTCAACTTGTTAGCCAGGGTTCGTGAAGATAACCAAGAATTTACAACTTTCAGATGAGACTGAAATAAGGTGACGATTAATATTGACTGTTATTGATGTAAAATATTACTAGGTCTTTAAGAGTTTATTCGGAAGATAACAGCTCTATAAATATTCTTTCGTGGTGCCCCGACTCTCTAGTTAATTACATTTACATGATTATCTCAATCAGGTAATATTAATTACGGAGAAAGGATTTTATAGAATAGCATGTCATATCACTAAATCCGGCATAGCCAAAGACACGACACACTGAATAGGGCTTACCACTGGTACCATCGTGGCACCAATTCACCCCATTCACAGAAGAGTCAACCAGGCATTGATAGGAGTGAATATGGGGCAAGTGAAAGATTGAATACCCAGTGAAAATTGGTGTAATACAACCAGAGCAACAGACACAACCAGAGCAACAGGCACAACCAGAGCAACAGACACAACCAGAGCAACAGACACAACCAGAGCAACATACACAACCAGAGCAACATACACAACCAGAGCAACATACACAACCGGAGCAACAGACACAACCAGAGCAACAGGCACAACCAGAGCAACAGGCACAACCAGAGCAACAGACACAACCAGAGCAACAGAAACAACCAGAGCAACATACACAACCAGAGCAACATACACAACCAGAGCAACATACACAACCGGACCAACAGACACAACCAGAGCAACAGACACAACCAGAGCAACAGACACAACACGAGCAACAGACACAACCAGAGCAATAGAGAACTGCTTGCTGAGGGGGAGTATTGAATTACACATAGAGAGAGAGTTCCTAGTGTTCCCTAGGAAGGTGTGTGGACAAAGGAGTTCTGACACAGTCTATATGCAGGCATGTGTGCGCAGACACACACAAACACACACAAGTGTACACGCACGCACGCTCGCCCACCGACCCACACACACTATACCCCAGGGGTGTATTCTCCCCACTCCTTAGCTCTGCGTCCATTGGCTGGCTTGCTTGAATTATGGATGATAACTACATGAGACGCACCTGCCTACGCAGCACTGGGGAACATGTGGGGTGATGAATGATCTCCACTGTGTGTGTGTGTGTGTGTGTGTGTGTGTGTGTGTGTGTGTGTGTGTGTGTGTGTGTGTGTGTGTGTGTGTGTGTGTGTGTGTGTGTGTGTGTGTGTGTGTGTGTGTGTGTGTGTGTGTAGGTATGGCTGCTGTCATGAAGAGTCCGCTCTATGGGAGCTTCACAGCAGTAGCCCTATCCTGCAGTCAAATGACCTAGTGGCCTCATGGGTGGAATGTTATTCATATTTTTCATAATTAAATCAACATTATTTCAAAAATCCCGCCGAAAATCCGGTGTTTCTATTTCAAACAGTTTTGTTATATTTCAGTCTTCTGCGACGTATATAAAGTGTACTATTGGGATGCAAACTCAAAATGTAATACAATCAACTCTATATCTGACATGGTACAGGTGTCCTCTTTTTTAAGCCCATAACCATGTGTGTGAGGTGTATACTTTTGTTTCAAAGTAGATTTGTTTAAGACTACCAAGAATCACTCTGTGTGACTCTGATTTAGCCCACTGCAGTAAAAGGTTAAATCACCATACGATAATAAGTCATCAAAATCAGGCTGCTATTTCTGGAAAAACAGCCAGGGGTGAGCCCAGCCACACACACACATGCAGTGGTGGAAAAAGTACCATTTTCATACTTGAGTAAAAGTAAAAGTCATCAAGTAAAATACTACTTGAGTAAAAGTCTAAAAGTATTTGATTTTAAATATACTTAAGTATCAAAAGTAAATGTAATTGTTAAATATATACTTAAGTATCAGAAGTAAAAGTATAAATCATTTCACATTCCTTATACTAAGCTAACTAGACGGCACCATTTTCTTGTTTTTGTAATTTATGGATAGCCAGGAACACACTCCAACACTCAGCCATCATTTACAAATGAAGCATGTGTGAGTCCGCCAGACCAGAAACAGTAGGGACGACCAGGGACGTTCTCTTGATAAGTGGGAGAATTGGACCATTTTCCTGTCCTGCTAATCATTCAAAATGTGACTGTTGGGTGTCAGATAAAATGTATGGAGTAAAAAGTACATTATAAAAATATAAATAGTAAAGTACAAATACGCCCCCAAAAACAACTTAAGTAGTACTTTAAAGTATTTTTAATTAAGTACTTTACCCCACTGCATATGTGAGGTCATACAAATACACATGCATGTACATATGTACACACACACACACACACACACACACACACACACACACACACACACACACACACACACACACACACACACACACACACACACACACACACACACACACACAACAGAAGCCCCATTCCCACATTGACAACGGTTCCTTTCTGTCAGTGATTTGAGGGAGATGAAGGACAAATCGGATCTACCTTTTTCAGTGTAACATTAATATCCCTTTAAGGAGGACAGTGAGGAAGTACTGTATGTCAGACTAAAAGAGAGCGCAACGAGACACTGAAGACACACACACAAACTGAGACCAAGCAGCCACTACATCATCACTTAGAAGTTTAACAGTACATCACATCATCAATTAAAAAGTATGAATGTACTGTATTATCTGAAATACCTGAACTAGTTGTAGTAGTTAGTGCTCCTCCTGGAGTAGGCTGTTACCAGGTGTCATTTAGATCAAAGCAGAGGTGGTGTGTGTGTAATTAAAATGTATTTAAGCATCAATCACTGAATGGAGATCTAAGCAGATGATTACATGTTTCCTGAGACACACACACACACACACACACACACACACACACACACACACACACACACACACACACACACACACACACACACACACACGAGATAGCGAGAAAGAGAGAAATACACACACACACACACACACACACACACACACACACACACACACACACACACACACACACACACACACACACACACACACACACACACACACAGAGAGACACACACAGAGAGAGACACACACACACACCTGTTAGACAACACACACCACCCTGGTTCCTCTGCTCAAGGTGTGTGTGTGTAGACAGATAGGAAGACCATTATTACCACAATTATCTCTGTTAATATGATTGTTTTATCACTGTAACAACCCCCACACCCACTAAAGGACTTCCTTCCCTTTGTAGTCTCTCTGGAGGCCCTCTGGGTCAGTTGTTGGGTGAGAAACTGACGTATCATCTATCTTGTTTGTTGGTTAAACTTCCAAACTAGGACACAGAGATGAATCCTGCTGCCAATGAGGGAATACTACGTTTGGCCACATTATCTACACAGCATCAGTGCTACTCATCATCAGAGACAGGTAGAGTGGATACAGGAAATCCCCCAAAGTCCCCACAAGGGTAGTAAAACAAGGGGACATTTCGCCGGCCCCCACGAGGACAAAAATATTTTAGGCTTAGGGGTTAGGTTAAGGGTATGGTATAAATTAGGGTAAGGGTTAGGAGTTAGAGTTAGGGGTTAAGGAAAATAGGATTTTGAATGGAAATCAATTTTAGGTCCCAACAAGTATAGTAAAACATGTGTTTTTGTTGTTTGTGCCTGCGTTCGATCATGAGTCTCTCTAACTGACTATTTGCATTGCCCCCCCCCCCTCTTTTACGCTGCTGCTGCTCTCTGTTTATTATCTATGCATAGTCACTTTAATAACTTTATCTACATATTACCTCAATTACCTCGACTAACCGGTGCCTCCACACATTGACTCTGTACCGGTACCCCCTGTATATAGTCTCACTAGTGTTATTTTACAGCTGCTCTTTAATTTTTTGTTACTTTTATTTATTATTTTTTTAGGTATTTTCTTAAAACTGCATTGTTGGTTAGGGGCTTGTAAGTAAGCATTTCACTGTAAGGTCTACACCTGTTGTATTCGGGGCATGTGACAAATAACATTTGATTTGATTTGTATTACAGCCTTAAAAGCCCATATTGAGTATTGGACACCTGAGTCCCTTTTGACCTCTGACCCTGAGCTTGTTGGTACAGCTAAGCACTTCTCTCCACCATAACAACATTATCCCAGACAAAACAACACAGAAGACAACCTCCCTACACACACACACACACACACACACACACACACACACACACACACACACACACACCTCCTTCCAGTGGGTTCGATATCTAATTAACCAGCAGGTTCCCGTGGGGACAGTGGCCCTCTCAGTACCACCACCGCGTGTGTGTGTGTGTGTGTGTGTGTGTGTGTGTGTGTGTGTGTGTGTGTGTGTGTGTGTGTGTGTGTGTGTGTGTGTGTGTGTGTGTGTGTGTGTGGAGGGTTTTTTAGCTACAGGCCACCACAGCTGGGGCCAAAAGGCTTCTGTGTACACAGCCATCTTCATACACAACCAGATATAAAACCTCATACATACAGTATATACAATATTTATCTCCACCAATACACACGTCGATGTAAAATAAACACACACACAAACTTTACACACACACACGGAATAGGGCTCCCTAGTGGCACAGCGGTCTAAGGCACTCAGTGCTAGAGGTGTCACTGCAGACCCTGGTTCAATCCCGGGCTGTATCACAACCGGCCGTGATAGGGAGTTCCATAGTGCGGCGCACAATTGGCCCAGCGCTGTCCGGGTTAGGCCGCCATTGTAAATAAGAATTTGTTCGTAATTGACTTGCCTCGTTAAATAAAGGTACAAAATTACACTCTCTGCTGGCAATCCCCTGCCCTTCTACAGTTTATTCCCACCCACCCACAGGGCTGTTATATCCTTGCTAAATATCAACAATTTTCATCCAAATATTTCCACTCTGAATGTTTCCTGGGCATTTAGTTTCCAGAGGGCAGCAGGCAGAAATCCCTGATAATGTTTGTTTGGCTCCAGAGGTAATTCAAGCTAAAGCTGGATTATCGCTCCACTCCTCATGTACACTGCATGATGAGCAGGCAGTGTAGAACATACCCCATGGTCACATGGTAATCTAGTGAGCACTGAGCCATACTGAGCCAAGCCGCGCTGGGCCAGGGGGGAGAGGGGAGAGAGGAGGGAGAGGGGCAGAGGGAGAGAGGGGCGCTGGGCGCTCAAATGACATTAGCAACTAATGTCACTAGGGAGCTAGCGATGACATTTGCCTTCAAAGCCTCTTCCTCTCTCTAATGCATAACATCCTAGGAGGCTTGGTCCTCTTCCTCTCTCTGATGCATAACATCCCAGTAGGCTTGGTCCTCTTCCTTTCTCTGATGCATAACATCCCAGTAGGCTTGGTCCTCTTCCTCTCTCTCTGATGCATAACATCCCAGTAGGCTTGGTCCTCTTCCTCTCTCTGATGCATAACATCCCAGGAGGCTTGGTCCTCTTCCTCTCTCTGATGCATAACATCCCAGGAGGCTTGGTCCTCTTCCTCTCTCTGATGCATAACATCCCAGGAGGCTTGGTCCTTTTGCTCTCTCTCAATATTCATGGACTTCCTATGGAACATGGACAAGTCTCTCTCTCTCTCCCTCCCCCTCTCTCTCTCTCTCTCTCCCTCCCTCTCTCTCTCTCTCTCCCTCTCTCCCTTGCGTTCTCTCCTTTACCTCCCTCCCTCCCTCTCTCCCTCTCCCTCCCTCAATCCCTCCTTCACGCTCTCGCTCCCCCATTCTCGCTCTCTCTCTCTCTGGAGTGTGTTTTAAGATGATTCACTTCCCGCTCTCTCTGTTGTTCTGGACAGGTGGGGGAACATTGATGCTCAGCAAGAAAGCCTGTCAGAACACAAGCCCATCTGTCCCAGACATACGTGTTTTCTGAATGACTGTTATCCAAACACAGTGGGGTGAAGCCTGATAGCAGGGGGTTGAGTGAGTGAGTGAGTGAGTGTGTGTGTGTGTGTGTGTGTGTGTGTGTGTGTGTGTGTGTGTGTGTGTGTGTGTGTGTGTGTGTGTGTGTGTGTGTGTGTGTGTGTGTGTGTGTGTGTGTGTGTGTGTGTGTGTGTGTGTGTGTGTGTGTGTGTGCACCTGCGCCATGTGTGTGTGTACCCTAGTCCAGTACTCACCTGCCAGTACACCACACACGTAGACCAGTCCTATCCTCAGCGCTCCATGGACCATCTCAAGAGGGACTCCCACCAGCAGCTGCATGGCCATGTTCAGACCCAGGTGTTCTATCCTGCTGGGTCACAACACACAACCGTCAGTTAGAGGACAGGACGCATCCACACTCATATACAGTTTATGGTCATATTATCTATTTTATCTGTAGAGCAATGTTTCAATCCTGGAAGTAGGAGGCCTGATCTAGGATCAGGTCCCCCTGTTCATGGAATCTCATGCATTATGATCTAAAAGGTCAAACTGATCCAAGATCAGCATTCCTACTCTGAGATGTTCAATGAATACGGGCCGGACATTTTTTTTTAAGTCCCTATATTGGATGCCTGTATAGCTTTTAGAATCTGTTTGTAGGAGAGTAAGTGACATAAAGTAATTGAATCTATATCAGTAACCTCTCGCTCAATGAGCACCAGACTAAATTCGTTGTCATTAAATTAGCCCAACTCGATGGGCGTAGAAAGTGATGGATGGATGGAGGGAGGGAGGGATGGATGGATGGAGGGATGGCAATGTGTTGCTGAAAGATAATCGTGCCCACAGAGCATGTAAGACATTTAACATAGATTGATTATCCAGTGAACATACTGTAATAGTCTCTCCTGGGGGGACTTACAGTAGCTCTAGGAAGCAGCTCATACCGCCATTATCAACAACAACACATGACTAAGGACCAATGGTGACTGGGGATAATATGCTTCTGGAGGGAAAGAGGTTAGCATGTAGGCTTTACTACAACATCCGAACTAGGCCAACTGTATTGCAGCTGTGCTATCCACTGGTTTTGGCTCTAGTGTTAGTGCATCAACATTCCGAGAACACACCAATAAACCTCCTGTAAACCTTTTGTAGATGATGTCTCAGTATTGATCCAGCATTGCTTGGCTCCTGCTGCCATGTGCTGGCAGTTGACACATTTGATGCGTCGTTAGGGATCCTGCAACGATGATGCAGGATCCCTAACAGGCTTTGGCAGTGTCCCTCCTCTCCATCTATCTATCTGACCGGCCGTGTAGTGACCTGTCTGACTGTGATAAGTCCAACATATTACACCCCTCGACAACAACACAAACAGAATGCACATATCAGCCCAGAAACAGCACAGGACAACACTCCACTAACCCTTACAGGTAGGAACTAGCTGCTCTGTCTGGTAGGTCTAGGACAACTTGTTTCATTTGTATTATTTTAGTAATTGTTTTTAGGGGGTCTAGGACAACTTTAGTAGGTTACCATTGACCAAAGACTAAGCCGTTTCCCAGCCACTTATGATTTGAACCGCCCCTCTGTTTGACCACGTTTTGGCTGCTTAACTCCTTGTGTTTTCATCAACATAAAAGCAGGATTTGGCTTATTTTCCCGCCTTTAAGCTGGCATTGAGTGTACTGTACAGCAGCTCAGTGAAAACAGCATTGCGTTCTTTGTTTTCCTTTGTGGTTGTCTAGAGAATGACAGTGATCCATGTATTTGTCTGTGCCATTGTTATGAGACAACGGGATGTCTTCTCATAGGAACGTGTGTGTGTGTGTGTGTGTGTGTGTGTGTGTGTGTGTGTGTGTGTGTGTGTGTGTGTGTGTGTGTGTGTGTGTGTGTGTGTGTGTGTGTGTGTGTGTGTGTGTGTGTGTGTGTGTGTGTGTGCGGAAGCATCCCTCTGGGACTGGTTAGCGCTGGAAAATGAATAGTCCTTTTAATCTCCAGTGGAACGTCCTTCTGTATTTGGACAGGGCCTTGCTTCTCCACAAGCCAATCAATATCGCCCTTGTCTCATTGTCAACTAGAATGATTGTCTCATTCTCTCACTACAGCATGAGGGCTCTTGTCTGCTTCAACAAAACAACTCATAGCTTTTATTCTGTTTGGGGATTTGTTTCTATGGATACATCCGCTGTAGGGGTTTTAAACCAATGTGTTCATAATATCTGAGGCTGACACACACTGTTTTTTGGGGGGCCTGGTTTTGGCATGCTATCGTCGCTATGGTATAAATGACATGGTTAAAGTATGTCCACTAAGCTGGGAGAGAGAGAGGGAGAACTAGGGGAACTTATGTGTTTTGGATTCTGCTGTGGCACCCACATGTGTCAGTGCTGAGTACAGGCCCTGTGGGCATAAAGGACACGTGAGTGGATTCTGTGTGTGTGTGTGGCAGTCACAACACTGAATGACCTCTCCTACACACACTGCTGATAGAGAGTCAGAGCTTTGGGACATTAGATATTTGGTTAAATTCCCAGCAGCCTCCGCCTCTCTCAGAGCTGTGTGCGTGTGTGTGTTTCATAATGGATGGCTTGCCACGACCATGTGCTCTCATGAGGAGGCCGATGTGGTGTGTGTGGGAGCATAATCTAGAGGTGAAAGAAACGTACACCTATTTAGGCGAGGTGCTGGCTAGGGGAGTAAAACGCTTAAAAATTAAAGTAGAGCCGCACACTAGGAGCTCAGGTGCAATAATTTAATAACCTAATATCCAAGGTTTCGACAGACAAGCTGTCTTTATCAGGGTATGATCATGGGAGCATAATCATTTGGAAAGGAGACAGCTGATACTTAAGTGATATCATGACACACACACATCCAGGAATAGATTGAGAAACACTGCTCTACAGAGCCATAGAGTAGATATGACAATGTATGTACAGTGCATTCGGAAAGTAATCAGACTCCTTGACTTTTTCCACATTTTGTTACGTTACAACCTTAATCTAAAATTGATTAAATATTTTTTCCCCTCATTCATCTACACACAATACCCCATAATGACAAAGCAAAAACATTTTTGCAAATGTATTAAACATAAAAAACAGAAATACCTTATTTACATAAGTATTCAGACCATTTGCTATGAGACTCGAAATAGAGCTCAGGTGCATCCTTTTTCCATTGATCATCCTTGAGATGTTTCTACAAGGCACAGATCTGGGGAAAGGTACCAAAACATTTCTGCAGCGTTGACGTTCCCCAAGAACACAGTGGACTCCATCATTCTTATATGGAAGAAGTTTGGAAGCACCAAGACTCTTCCTAGAGCTGGCCTCCCAGCCAAACTGAGCAATGAAGGGAGAAGGGCATTGGTCAGGGAGGTGACCAAGAACCCGAGCTCTAGAGTTCTTCTGTGGAGGACAACCATCTCTGCAGCAATCCACCAATCAGGCCTTTATGGTAGAGTGGCCAGACAGAAGCCATTCCTCTGTAAATGGCACATGACAGCCCTCTTGGAGTTTGCCAAAAGGCACCTAAAGGACTCTCAGACTATGGGAAACAAGATTCTCTGGTCTGATGAAACCAAGATTGAACTCTTTGGCCTGAATGCCAAGCATCACGTCTGGAGGAAACCTGGCACCATCCCTACGATGAAGCATGGTGGTGGCAGCATCATGCTGTGGGGATGTTTTTCAGCGGCACAGACTGGGAGACTTGTCAGGATCAAGGGAAAGATGAACAGAGCAAAGTACAGAGAGATCCTTGATGAAAACCTGCTTCAGAACGCTCAAGACCTCAGACTGGGGCAAAGGTTCACAGGACAACCACCCTAAGCACACAGCCAAGACAATGCAGGAATGGCTTTGGGACAAGTCTCTGAATGTCCCTGAGTGGCCCAGCCAGAGCCAGGACTTGAACCCGACCGAACATCTCTGGAGAGACCTGAAAATAGCTGTGCAGCGACGCTCCCCATCCAACCTGACAGAGCTTGAGAGGATGTGCAGAGAAGAATGGGAGAAACTCCCCAAATACAGGTGTGTCAAGCTTGTAGCGTCATACCCAAGAAGACTTGAGGCTGTAATCGCTGCCAAAGATGCGTCAACAAAGTACTGAGTAAAGGGTCTGAATACTTATGTAAATGTCATATTTCCAGTTTTTTTTTATACATTGGCAAAAATTTCGAAAAACAGGTTTTTGCATTGTCATTATGGGATATTGTGTGTAGATTGATGAGGGGGAAAAACGATTTAATCCATTTTAGAATAAGGCTGTAACGTATCAAAATGTAGAAACAGTCAAGTGGTCTGAATACTTTCCAAATGCACTGCAGAACTGTATATGACTTTGACACGATCATCCAGGACTTGATTGACAAACGTTAGAGGTTAGGATTCGGGGAGGGCCAGGGGCAGACTGGGACCAGAAATCGGCCCTAGCATTTTTAACACACTGGCAATTTTTTTTGCTTGAGGCCCCCATTATTATCCAGATAATGATCATTTTGTGCAAAAACCCAAGTTACAGGTCCACGGGGCTAAAAATGGACCAGCCCATCTTACATTTACCCAAAATGCCAGATAGCCAGTCTGCCCCTGGGGAGGGCTAATCAAGTGGATGGCTGCAAATGTTCTACTTTAAAACTCGGATAAAACAGAGATGCTTGTTCTAGGTCCCAAGAAACAAAGAGATCTTCTGTTGAATCTGACAATTAATCTTGATGGTTGTACAGTTGCCTCAAATAGTTGAGTTGTCTCGGCGTTACTCTGGACCCTGATCTCTCTTTTGACGAATATATCAAGTCTGTTTCAAGGACAGCTTTTTTCCATCTACGTAACATTGCAAAAATCTGAAAATGTCCATGCTTTTGTCACTTCTAGGTTAGACTACTGCAATGCTCTACTTTCCGGCTACCCGGATAAAGCACTAAATAAACTTCAGTTAGTGCTAAACACGGCTTCTAGAATCTTGACTAGAACCCAAAAATTTGATCATATTACTCCAGTGCTAGCCTCTGTACACTGGCTTCCAGTTAAGGCAAGGGCTGATTTCACGGTTTTACTGCTAACCTACAAAGAATTACATGGGCTTGCTCCTACCTATCTTCCAATTTGGTCTTGCCGTACATACCTACACGTACACTACGGTCACAAGACGCAGGCCTTCTTACTGTCCCTAGAATTTCTAAGCAAACAGCTGGAGGCAGGGCTTTCTCCTATAGAGCTCCATTTTTATGGAATGGTCTGCCTACCCATGTGAGAGACGCAGACTCGGTCTCAACCTTTAAGTCTTTATTGAAGACTCATCTCTTCAGTAAGTCCTATGATTGAGTGTAGTCTGACCCAGGAGTGTGAAGGTGAATGGAAAGGCACTGGAGCAACGAACCGCCCTTGCTGTCTCTGCCTAGCCGGTTCCCCTCTCTCCGCTGGGATTCTCTGCCTCCAACCCTATTACAGGGGCTGAGTCACTGGCTTACTGGTGTTCTTCCATGCCGTCCCTAGGTGGGGTGCGTCACTTGAGTGGGTTGAGTCACTGACGTGATCTTCCTGTCTGGGTTGGCGCCCCCCCTTGGGTTGTGCCGCGGCGGAGATCTTTGTGGGCTATACTCGGCCTTGTCTCAGGATGGTAAGTTGGTGGTTGAAGATATCCTCTAGTGGTGTGGGGGCTGTGCTTTGGCAAAGTGGGTGGGGTTATATCCCGTATGTTTGGCCCTGTCCGGGAGTACCGTCGGATGGGGTCACAGTGTCTCCCGACCCCTCCTGTCTCAGTCTCCAGTATTTATGCTGCAGTAGTTTATGTGTCGGAGGGCTAGGGTCAGTCTGTTATATCTGGAGTATTTCTCCTGTCTTATCCGGTGTCCTGTGTGAATTTAAGTGTGCTTTCTCTAATTCTCTCTCTCTTCCTTTCTTTCTTTCTCTCTCTCTCTCGGAGGACCTGAGCACTAGGACCATGCCTCAGGACTACCTGGCCTGATGACTCCTTGCTGTCCCCAGTCCACCTGGCTGTGCTGCTGCTCCAGTTTCAACTGTTCTGCCTGCGGCTATGGAACCCTGACCTGTTCACCGGACATGCTACCTGTCCCAGACCTGCTGTTTTCAACTCTCTAGAGACAGCAGGAGCGGTAGAGATACTCTGAATGATCGGCTATGAAAAGCCAACTGACATTTACTCCTGAGGTGCTGACCTGTTGCACCCTCGACAACCACTGTGATTATTATTATTTGACCCTGCTGGTCATCTATGAACATTTGAACATCTTGGCCATGTTCTGTTATAATCTCCACCCGGCACAGCCAGAAGAGGACTGGTCACCCCTCATAGCCTGGATCCTATCTAGGTTTCTTCCTAGGTTCTGACCTTTCTAGGGAGTTTTTCCTAGCCACCGTGCTTCTACACCTGCATTGCTTGTTGTTTGGGGTTTTAGGCTGGGTTTCTGTACAGCACTTTGAGATGTCAGCTGATGTAAGAAGGGCTTTATAAATACATTTGATTTGATTTGATCAGACCGTCCCAATATTCATACTTAGCATTAACATGCACGGTCAATACATCACCAAATACTAAGTAGTATGCAAGTATGTATATTTGAACATAGTCTGATTATAGGAGGGCATAGTCTTACCCTCCCCGAGCCAAGCTAGGTACCCACCCTGCGTGCATGAAGGCGTAGCTGAGGTATCTCCAGGCCTGAATCCGTAGCTGGGGGTGGTATGGCAGTGGGCCCCTCAGGAAGTGGGGACTGGACACCTGCAGCACCCAGCGGTCCAACTGCAGGCCATAGTACATGAACACTGCCACCTAGAGGACGGGAGGGGAAGTTATCGTTGAGGAATATAAGATCTAGCCTGGGTACTAGGCTAAGAGATACGTTTTAGTTTTCACAGAGATATTTAGGCTGTCTCCATGAAGAATGTAGCGTTTCACAGTAGTCTAGACTGATTTCAAAGGCTTATCTCGATGGAGAGTTGACACCAAGGGCAAAAGATAAATGATACTGTTGCTATCTCCCAGTCCTACCAAGTTAGAAGAAAAGAAAGACCAACTGTACAAAAGGCAATTCACCCTCTCTTGAAAACAGAAGTTCTCTTTGTTATCAAAACCAATACTTTATAGCATCAAACCCTCATCAGAGATGCTTGAAGAACCTACGCCCTAAATCTCTCAGGGGCACGTCCTAACTTTACACTTCAGTCGAATATTCACTTTGTCTCCCATTGACATTCATGCATGACTAAGGGAAATTTGACTGAAGTAGAATTTAGGATTTACCCATCCATGAGCGAAACGTTACCTCAGCGATGGTGATAGCCAGGATGAGCCAGGGTGGTGGGCAGCAGGTGTAGCTGTCGAAGTACCACTTCCTGTCGATCTCCCGGGGCAGGGTCTCGTAGGCGATGTGCCTCACCAGCCTCTGGGACAAACCCAGACCCACCTCCTCCCCCAGGGCCCCGGCCCCTTTCAACTGACGACTTCCCTGGAGGATGGCCCGCCGGAAGCTGTTGCTGCGCTTGTTGGACATCTAGCAGGGAGAGGGGGGGAGAGAGAGAAGTAGAGAGAGATTTATAGAGAGGGAGGGATGGGAGAGGGGAGAGAGAGGAATGGAGAAAGAGAGAGAGAGAGATGGAGAGAGTGAGACTGTTATGAGCACATGTGCAGATGTCAGTCAAAATACATAATCAAATACCCAGTGTCCATCTGCAGGTCAGGCTTCATTGACAGTCAGACCATTCAGTGAGACTTTCATTGCAATAAGTAATTTAGTTCTGTTATGTGAGCGACAGAAACTTCATAGAAACATGGCCATAAAATAATTGTCTATTTTCAATTAGGAGAAATTCCAGCCATACAGGTCTTGACACTATTGGCTTCCCTACAACACCCAATTGTGTTGTCATAGCTCCCCTAAGTCGTGAGCCCCCCCATCCTTCATCCCACTGTGACAGCAACCACGCTGCCATACCCTCCCACCTCGCCCCAGCAACAGAATGCCTCCGTCAGCACCTAGCAACCGCTGAGCCCTTCTCCTCGTCCCAAGTACTGGCGGCAGCTGCCTGACAACGCAGCCCTTCTACCCAGATCAGCAATATTCATGGTCCTCCTATAGAACATGGAATGTGGACCTCTCTCTCTCTCTCCCTCCCTGATTCCTCTCCCTCTGATTCCCATCTCTCTCGTTCTCTCTCTCTCTCTCTCGCTCTCTCTCATTCACACATTTCTCTCTCTCTCTTTCTCTCTCTTTCTCTCTCCGATCCTAAAAGTAGTTTACAATAGCACCATTCTTCAATCTATAATGACCATTCAAATTGAACAGATCTCCAATTATGTGAGTCTTGATTGCAGTCAAGAGATAGTGTGGGATTCTTCATGACTGTAGGTTACCATGGCCACTCCCAGCCCAAAGCCAACAGAGAGTGGGATCAAACGGTACCAAACATACACATTCTGCACCACACACACGCACCCACTGTACAAGACAATGGACCCGTGCGCACACGCCCAAACACACACATTCCTCTCCAGGTCACCCCACGTGGCCCAACCGCATAAAGACACACTCTTCTTTCTTCCAGCAGTGCTGGGGCGATTCTTCTCCTCTTATTTTCAATCTAAAGAGAGAGAAAGGGAGTGACGTTCTATCTATTCACCGACAGTGAAGAAGAGAGCAGGGTAGAGAGAGATTGGTATTCATCCAAGAAGGACTGTGGGACCAGGGACAATCTACTGTTATACTGGGAGATGCTGTCAGGGAGAGGAGCGAGAGGAAGAGAGGGAGAGAGAGGAGAGGGAGGGAGAGGGACAGAAGGGGCAGGGAGATAAAGAGAGCGAGAGAGATAAGAGAGAGAGAAGGAAAAGTAGAAAGAGAGAAAAGAGAGAAAAGAGAGAGCGAGGCAATAACTCCCAATCACGCTGACAGCTTTATGGAATAGGCAGCTGTGCAAAGTAAAGATGGAACTGCAAATAAACCCCAGCAAGCCTGTCTCTGTCTTCCACTCCCTCTTGTCCTCCTCCTCCCTCTCTCCATCTATCCTTCCCTCATCCTACTTGGCTTCTGTTGTGGTTCCAGTGAATGTGAAAGCCACGGGGGTGAGGGGCGGTCTTTGTGGGTAACAATAGCAGCCACACCCCCCAACACACACACATTCATACACACACGCACACACATATCACTTGACAACATGTTCCTCATTCCTCTCTGTCCCACTTCCAGTACCTCGCCTTGACCTTTGACCTGTCACATGACCTGGACCGACCAATCAAAGATCCTCTTTCACAAGTTCCCACAGGCCCATTCTCAGCCCACTGTACAAGACAATGGACAGCTTTGAAGGAAGCGGAGGAGACAAATGAGAGAATAGGAGAAATGGAAATTGAGAGGGGAGAGTTGGGGAACCTTCACAAACACACCCCCTACCGGCCACAACTTTTCACATTTCCAAACAATTGAATATTTCTCCAGATGACTTCACCGTCCAGGGTCAAGAGTTCAACCTCTCACCTGAAACACAACAGATGCTAGACGACGCGTGAAATTGCCAATTTAGACCAAGCTGTGTTGTCTAATACCGTGGAATGTCCATGGAGACCTGGGTGAGTAGAAGGATGATAGTGGTGTAGATGCCTTTATAGAGGGTTGATATCATAAGACCACTTCCTCTCAACTATATGTCTCAACATGACCAATCGGTGTACAGTATAATCAATGTTATGCTTATACAATCACTACTATCAGTTACTATGTTAACATGAAGTGACTCGGGACTCTCACCAGGTTGACAAAGTCCTGGTAGCAGATCTTTCCGTCTGCGTTGCCGTCGGCGAGGGCCAGTAGAACCTCCAGCTTGTGAGGGTCCAGCTCCGAGCCGTGGGCC
The DNA here is from genome assembly GCF_016432855.1 of Salvelinus namaycush. Classification (NCBI taxonomy): domain Eukaryota; kingdom Metazoa; phylum Chordata; class Actinopteri; order Salmoniformes; family Salmonidae; genus Salvelinus; species Salvelinus namaycush. The sequence goes on along the minus strand of NC_052308.1, from coordinate 66,498,467 downwards.
GCCAGCAGGTCCCTGAACCGCTCTGTACTGATGAATCCTGAACTCTCTGAGTCGAACTGGAACACACAAGGAGAGGCATATGGTTAGAAGGTCTGTAGATAAACACAGAGACAAGGACATAGACATACACGCACGCGCACACAAGAGACTTGACAGATGTAGTCAAACAAAGCACATTTACAAAAGGCACAATGCACATACACACAAGCCTTATCGCATAGAGACACACAAAGGTTATTATCACAAGTGAATTATAAGTTAAGTCAGTATATAATCTCACAGTACAGCCTTGTACCAAACATTCAACACTGACACAAAAGAAAACAAGCCAAAAAGCTATAAAATAACATTTTGTTCATAGTTTGAGCTACTTTGTAAAGAATTTAAATGAGCCCGAATAGCTCATCTCACCAACGGCCATTTTGTTTCATTTATTATTTTCATTAATCACATTCAGTAGCTGAGTAAAGAGCCAATAACTTCTGAGAATATCCACACTTTAAAGAAGTTAGCTAGTGTTGTGTATTCCATTAGACTGTCAAGTGTCCTGAAACGTTTAGATGCACTTTAAATAAAGTGAAATTGTATCTATCTGACCAATTACATCCTGGTCGTCTAAATCATGGCCTTTCCCCTACTACCCACTAAGCACTTCCAAGGGTCACAAGTCCTTGGCTCCACCCACACAACAGTCTCTCACATTCAGCAGAAGCAAGTGCCAGACATCCCACACTAGGAATTCTTCACACTCACTCCTTAGTTCTTTCTCTCTCACCAATGACACATACATAGCACAGTGACTGCATCAGTGAATCAAAGAGAACAGTATCAATAGCTTTTTCTCATACCAAATGTTATATGAGCAAACATTCTTACACATTACCTCAATCCTCTCTGCTATGAGTGATAGTAATTCCAATGGAACTCAAACTGAATTGAATGGAGTCACTTTAGACTTCAGATGTGTCTGTTCAACGCACTGTAAAATGGCCTGGATTTGAGTCCTCTTCTATTCCTCGATGTGCTTGTGTTTGATTTGAATGTCAGGTCGTTTGTGAATAGGGTCAGAATACAGCTGTCGTGCGTATAGTGTGTGTGTGTGTGTGTGACATACAGACTAAATGAGCAGTGAATCTAATTCCATCGCCCTGAGCAAAGCCTCAGACTTCTTCATGTGCCACGTTTGGCAGGCAGCACAACGGAAGACAGGCAGAGGCCATAGAAATAACATCACAGACCATTGACTTGAATGGGGATTCTCCTTCTACTTATTAGACAGGTCAGTACATCACTGGGGCCGAGATCCCTGCCATCCAGGACCTCTATATCAGGCGGTGTCAGAAGAAGGCTCGAAAAATTGCCAGACTCCAGCCTCCCAAGTCATAGACTGTTCACTCTGCTACCGTCCGGCAAATGGTACAGGAACATTGGCTCTCGGATCAAGAGACAGCTTCTACCCCCAAGCCAATAGACTGCTAAATAGCCAGACTGATGAATATCAATGAATTGTACCTGAACTGTCTGCTCTGACTCTATCTTGCACTGACCCTACACACACTCACTAGACTTTATATACACACCATATACACACTCACTCACTCACACTACACTGTCACTCCCACATAAATCCCTCACACATTCAAACACTACATACCCACACACACACATCCATACAGACACAACACAAACACACATGCTGCACACACTTTTACACTCCTCATTTGCTGCTGCCACTCTGTTCTTTGTTTTACTCTTATTGTTATTATTATTATCTTATTATCTATCCTGATGCCTAGTAACTTTACCCTGCCTTCATGTACATATCTACCTCAAATACCTCATTATTATCTATCCTGATGCCTAGTCACTTTACCCTGCCTTCATGTACATATCTACCTCAAATACCTCATTATTATCTATCCTGATGCCTAGTCACTTTACCCTGCCTTCATGTACATATCTACCTCAAATACCTCATTATTATCTAGCCTGATGCCTAGTCACTTTACCCTGCCTTCATGTACATATCTACCTCAAATACCTCATTATTATCTATCCTGATGCCTAGTCAATTTACCCTGCCTTCATGTACATATCTACCTCAAATACCTCATTATTATCTAGCCTGATGCCTAGTCACTTTACCCTGCCTTCATGTACATATCTACCTCAAATACCTCATTATCATCTATCCTGATGCCTAGTCACTTTACCCTGCCTTCATGTACATATCTACCTCAAATACCTCATTATCATCTATCCTGATGCCTAGTCACTTTACCCTGCCTTCATGTACATATCTACCCCAAATACCTTAGTATTACCTATCCTGATACCTAGTCACTTTACCCTGCCTTCATGTACATATCTGCCTCAAATACCTTATTATTATCTATCCTGATGCCTAGTCACTTTACATTGATCTGGTACTGGTACTCCCTGTATATAGCTATACATTGATCTGGTACTGGTACTCCCTGTATATAGCTCCACATTGATCTGGTACTGATACTCCCTGTATATAGCTCCACATTGATCTGGTACTGATACTCCCTGTATATAGCTCCACATTGATCTGGTACTGATACTCCCTGTATATAGCTCCACATTGATCTGGTACTGATACTCCCTGTATATAGCTCCACATTGATCTGGTACTGATACTCCCTGTATATAGCTCCACATTGATCTGGTACTGATACTCCCTGTATATAGCTCCACATTGATCTGGTACTGGTACTCCCTGTATATAGCTCCACATTGATCTGGTACTGATACTCCCTGTATATAGCTCCACATTGATCTGGTACTGATACTCCCTGTATATAGCTCCACATTGATCTGGTACTGATACTCCCTGTATATAGCTCCACATTGATCTGGTACTGGTACTCCCTGTATATAGCTCCACATTGATCTGGTACTGATACTCCCTGTATATAGCTCCACATTGATCTGGTACTGATACTCCCTGTATATAGCTCCACATTGATCTGGTACTGATACTCCCTGTATATAGCTCCACATTGATCTGGTACTGATACTCCCTGTATATAGCTCCACATTGATCTGGTACTGGTACTCCCTGTATATAGCTCCACATTGATCTGGTACTGATACTCCCTGTATATAGCTCCACATTGATCTGGTACTGATACTCCCTGTATATAGCTCCACATTGATCTGGTACTGATACTCCCTGTATATAGCTCCACATTGATCTGGTACTGGTACTCCCTGTATATAGCTCCACATTGATCTGGTACTGATACTCCCTGTATATAGCTCCACATTGATCTGGTACTGATACTCCCTGTATATAGCTCCACATTGATCTGGTAATGATACTCCCTGTATATAGCTACATTCTTGTGTATTTTATTTTATTTGACTATTACATTTTTAAACTCTGCATCGTTGGTAAAAACTCGGAAGCAAGCATTTCACTGTACACCAGTTGTATTCGGCGCATGTGATTAATACAACTGGATTTGATTCGATTCCATTTCTATGGCAATAGAATGGCAGGTGGGCATGAAGGGCTGTTCCATTCTGCTCTTCAGAACAACAACTGAGAGATGACAGTTGACTCTCATAGAGTCCTTTCTTATGGTGATTCCAAAAGTCATCGTTTAAAGATGCTGCAATATGGTTGGAGCATTTTGGTTAAATGATCATTGATAACTATAAAGACTGGGTTGGCGCTAAATAAATAAGTTGAAATCGACCACATTAACTCAGATTTCACACACTGGAGACTGTGTGAACACACATACACTCCAACACTATATCGGTCTTGATGCCATGCTCACGCGCACGCACACACACACACACACACACACACACACACACACACACACACACACACACACAACCTCCCTGTAATCCCAGAACCATATCTCACGCGTGTTCGCCAGTTAATAGTGTCATAAGAGACTACTGTCTGTGTGTCTAGTCTAGTCCCACTGCTCTCTGTCTGTATCTACCAGACTGTCTGGTCCAGAATGAGAGCTTGTTTACCCCTCTGACGGATTACAGTCCCATACTGAACCCCCCCGCCCCCCCTAAACCCCCTGTTCTCAGCCCCCCCCACAATACAACCCAGCCCAAACCCCATTTTAGCCTACATTCA